>NW_024104757.1:0-241153 GCF_003945595.2 Pipra filicauda
ATGAAGGTTTGTGGGTCCAAAAGGTTCTGCAGGTTTTGGGGCACCCCGAGCCCCTGGATTTGCAGGAATTGCTGGCTGTGGAAGGACCCCCCCATGCTCCCCAGCTACGGGATGTGCTGCTGGGGACTGACTCCCTGCAGGGCTGTGCCTCAAGCTCAGCCAAACAAGGATCCTGGTGCAGAATCCCAAAACAAAGCCCTGGCAGTGCCAGAGATGGGGGAGCAGCCACTCAGCCCCTGCTGGTTCACGTCCCACACACTGAATATCAACCTCACCCTGGTCTCCTGGGGAGGGGAGGGGTGTGTTGGCCTTTTCTAGTTGCAGAGAGAAACACTGGGGCGTGAAGACTCTGAAGAAATAAAATATATTAATGTGTGTGTGTGCGTGTTGTGGAGTCTTTTTGTTGATCTGTGGGTTGCAAAGGGGCTGGAGGTGCAGGGGTGCCCGGGGCAGGGGGTGCAGAGAGCAGGGGCTGGGGGTGTTGGGGTGCATGTGGCAGGATCTGGGGGTGCATGGGGCTGGATCTGGGGGTACAGGGGTGCATGGGGCTGGGGGTGCATGGGGCTGGATCTGGGGGTGCAGGGGGTGCCCAGAGCAGGGCTGGGGGTGCAGAGGGCAGGGTCGGGGGGTGCAGGGGATGCACAGGACTGGGGAGGGGGTGCACGGGGCTGGGGGTACAGGGGATGCCCAGGGTTGGATCCGGGGGTGCAGGGGATGCACAGAGCTGGATCTGGGGGTGCACAGAGCTGGATCTGGGGGTACAGGGGATGCACAGAGCTGGATCTGGGGATGCACAGAGCTGGATCTGGGGGTGCAGGGGATGCAGAGATGGGTCCGGGGATGCACAGAGCTGGATCTGGGGGTGCACAGAGCTGGATCTGGGAGTGTACAGAGCTCGGTCCAGGGGTGCAGGGGATGCACAGGGCTGGGTCCGGGGGTGCAGGGGATGCACAGGGCTGGGTCCGGGGGTGCCCGGGACAGGCAGGGCCGGTCCCGGCCGAGCGAACTACAAGTCCCGGCAGCCCCGGCGCGGTTCCGCCGCTGCCCCACCTGACCCTCTCACATGACCGGCGGGGCCGGGGCCGGGGCCGGGATGGGGCAGCGCGATCGCATGTTCAAGGTGCTGGTGGTCGGGGACGCCACGGTGGGCAAAACATCGCTGGTGCAGCGCTACGCGAACGACAGCTTCAACCGGCACTACAAATCCACCGTGGGAGGTGAGCGGGGGCACCCTGCCCTCCCCGGGGGCTGCCCGGGCATCCCGGGGCCATCCCCGGGCTCCTCCCCGGGGGCTCGGGGGCTTCCCGGGGGTGCCGGTGCCATCCCCGGGGGCTCGGGGTCTCCAGGGGTCTTCCCGGGGTCTTTAGAGATTCCCTGTGGTCCTGATGTTCTCCAGGGAGTCCCGGTGCCCTTCCTGGGGTGTCGAGGCTCTCCCCGGGGTCCCAGTGCTCTCCCCGGGGTCCCAGTGCTCTCCCCGGGGTCCCCCCCGGGGTCCTGATGCCCTCCACCGGCACCGGCCTCTCCACCGGGTCTGTCCCCGGTTCGCATCCCGAGCCCTCTCGGCTCCGTCCCGGAGCGCCCCGGGACCCCCCACCCTCGGCCGAGCCCCCGGGACCGCCGCCCCTCGCCCGGGGGATGCTCGTCCTGCTCCCCCTGCAGCCGTGGGAGCGGGAATTTGGGAAAGGAACAAGCTCCCATCGGTGGTTTGTTGAGCATCTCCCGCAGCAGCTCCCAGAGCCTCTTCCCTGAGCCCCCCGGGGGTTCCTGTCCCTCTGCCCGGCTCATTCCCCGGGGTGCCCCATCCTTCTCCCCCCTCCTGGGAATAACGACCCCCAGGAGCTGGACGGTCTGAGGTTACAGGCTCAGCTCTTCCCAGCAAAACCAGCAGCATTAATTAGTGGTTTGGCATGAATTTAACAGCCTGGAACCACCACTGGGGTGTTGGTGGTGCTTGGGAAGGTGGTGGGGCAGCAACAGGTCTGGGAATGGGGCTGAGTGGGGTTGTGGTTCTTTGTTCAGCACCAGTGTAAATGAATAACCTGGAAGGAGCAGGAGCTGACAAGGCTTTTCCCAGGAAATCTCCCCAGAGGCCCAAAATAGTGGGGGCCAAGCAGAGCTGTTTAAGTCTTATTCAGGAGTCGAGGAGGGGATGGATTAAAAGTGGAAAACACTGGAGAGCCACATCCCAGTGGGCAGAGCACTGGGCTGTGCCCACGGTCACTCCCAGCAGGAAGAGCTGCAGACTTTTTTCTTCTTTTTTTTTTTTTCCTTAGTTCCTGGTTTTGGTAAGTCCCAGCCCTGCTGAGGGTGGCTGCCAGCAGCACCACACAGGTTTTCCCCTGTGGAGAAAACCTGACCCATCAGAATCTGAGGAACACAGGGTTTCCCCTTCTGACTCACTGCATTGGTTAAATCAAATCATGGAATGATGGAAGGGACCTTAAAGCTCATCTCCTTCCACCCCCTGCCCTGGGCAGGGACACCTTCCACTAGCCCAGGTTGCTCCAAGCCCCATCCAACCTGGAGTTGTGGGTGGGCTGGTTACAAACCCACTGGTTCGGGGTTCTGGAAGGTCCCACGATTTGGCCTGTGCTGGGAGATGGGGAGAGGCTGTGGAGGAATGAGCTCTGTGGTGCAGAGCACCCCTGACGAGGCTTCCTTTCTTTTTTTTGGGATTCCCCAGTGGATTTTGCCCTGAAGGTGGTTCAGTGGTCGGAGTCGGAGACGGTGCGGCTGCAGCTCTGGGACATCGCAGGTGAGTCCACAGGGACCAGGAAACAGGAGCAGAATTTAAAGTTCTCAATGGCTTGGCCCTTTTCCCCTTCCCTTTTCCTCTTCCTTTTCCCCCTTCCTTTTTCTTTTCCCCTTCCTCTTCCTTTCCCCCTTCCTCTTCCTCTTCATTTTTTTTTCCTTTTCCTTCTGCTCCCAAAATAAATCCCAGAAGCCTGTGGATTCCAGGGGTGTGACTGCTCTGGTTTGCAGGGCTGGCTCTAGCCCGCCATAGTAATTTAAATATTTAATTAAAAGCCCATTTGCAAGGAGCTCAGCAGCAAAGACAGTAATTCCTGCTGAGCATTTCCTTTTGGCTTCAGAGCCAGAGCAGAGGGAATGGGAAACAGGCTCATCTGTAGCTGGATGTGTGACTTCTCAGCTCCAGATCTTGTGTTAAAACCTGGATTTCTGGCATGACAGCCAGGAATCCTGAGCCTTGCATGGAGCAGCTTCATGGACCTTAGACTGCTTTGGCTGCCAGGATTGGGATCTGGCTGCTCCATGAGCTGTGGGAGCAGGGCCAGTGGGTCCCTCAGGAGCAGGCAGGGGAAGAGGAGACTGTTGGGTGCTCCCGAGGTGAGGGCAGCAGGATGGGAGGAGGACACACTCCAGGGGACAGTGTTCCATGTGCTGAGGTGGAGTGAGGAGCCCCTGCTCCCCGGAGAGCTGCAGGAAAACGTGGCTCCCAAATTCCCTGGCACCAGGACAGGGCAGCAAGGTCTCTAAAATGGCACCTCTGGATCCGGAGAGATGAGAAAAACAGGGCTGTGGTTTCCTCCCGTTTCGCTGCTCGGCCGCCCGTGTCTGGAATCCTTAAAAAGGCGACAGGAAGGAGAAGTTGGCAGCGGGAGGATTGCAGCAAGAAACTGGTTTCGGTTTTGGCACAAAAAAAAAAGGCTTTTGAGATGTGGAAAGCAGGGGGGCCAGCCTGGCACCGTGCCCTTGTTGTGCCCCAAGAGAAGGAGATGCCCGAGCTGACGGTCCCTGGGCATCCCCAGCACCTCAGAGGTGTGTGGGGGCACAGGGGTGGCTTGAGGGGACTCCAAGTTACACCAGGAATAATGCAAATATTATGGTTGCTCCATCCCTGGAAGTGTCCAAGGCCAGGTTGGACAGGGCTTGGAGCAACCTGGGCTAGTGGGAGGTGTCCCTGCCCAGGGCAGAGGGTGGGATGAGATGAGCTTTAATTTCCCTGCCAACCCAAACCAGTCTGGGATCCCATGACTTTATGATCTGAGTGCTGGCATTCAGAGCTGCCCAGTTTGCTCCAGCTCCACCACTGGATCAAACTGGAGTGCCTGTATTTCCTCATTATTTGAGTGGGGACCACCAGTGTCAGCTGAGAAAAGGATGGACCTCAATAAACACATTATTTGCACGAACAAATCCCAAAATAGTAACCCTGGGGGGTGATTTTTTTCCCCTTTGATCCCGAAGGACAGGAACGTTTCACATCCATGACCCGCCTGTACTACAGGGAGGCCTCAGCCTGTGTCATCATGTTTGATGTCACCAACATCAGCACCTTCAGCAACAGCCAGAAGTGGAAGCAGGATTTGGACAGCAAGCTCCTGCTGCCAGACGGGAATCCTGTGCCTTGCCTGCTGCTGGCCAACAAGGTGAGGAGCTCTGGGTGGGTTTGGGTGTCTTTTTGTGTGTGTTTCTGTGGTTTTGTGTGTGTTTTTATGTGTTTGTGTGGTTTGTGTTTGTGTGGTTTGTGTTTGTGTGGTTTGTGTTTGTGTGGTTTGTGTTTGTGTGGTTTGTGTTTGTGTGGTTTGTGTTTGTGTGGTTTGTATTTGTGTGTTTGTGTTTGTGTGTATTTTGTGTGTGTTTCTCTGTGTTTGTGTGTGTTTGGATATATTTGTGTGTATTTCTATGTGTTTCTATGTGTTTGGATATATTTGTGTGTATTTCTGGGTGTTTCTGTGTGTGTTTGTGTTTCTGTGTGTTTGGATATATTTGTGGGTGTTCCTGGGTGTTTCTCCCTGTTTCTGTGCATGCACAGGGGTGCAGAATGGAAGGGGACACCTTTAGCACTCACCCCTGCCTAGAGTTATCCCCTAGCCTGTTGTCTTTTAATCCCTTCCATAAGTCTCCTGGAGTTTCCATTTTCTAGGCAGGATTCTCCTCCATGAGCAGGGCCCTGGTGAATGCACTGAGTTGTTTCCAACTTCTCTGCCCTGGGATGCAGCACCTTGTCCTGTGCTGTTGGAGCTCTGCAGCTCCTGGATTACAAAGCTTTGCTTTCTCTTTTTCAGTCCTTAACTTGCAGAGTTGTTAAGGTTAGAAAAAACCTTTAATATAAATCACCAAATCCAGCACCATGTTCACCACTGAACCATGTCCTCGAGTGTCACATCCACTCGTTTTTTGAACACATCTAGGGATGGTGACTGGCCTGGGCAGTCTCTTCCAGGGCTTTACAACCCTTTCCATAAATTTTTCCTTCATTTAAAAACTCCCTTGATGTTCTTCGTGTGCCAGCCCTGGCTCAGCAGCTCTTTCCAGGTTCAGTTTGAGACTTGCCTGGTTTGGGAGAGCCCAAAACTGGAGATGACTCGTGATGGGTGGGCAGGGGAGGGGCTTTTCTTTTTCCACTTCTCCACAATTTACACTTCCCTCAATAACTTGTTTTTGATTGCTTCTGCAACTCCCTGACAGGAGGGGGGAGCCGGGGGGGGTCGGGCTCTGCTCCCAGGGAACGAGGGACAGGAGGAGAGGGAATGGCCTCAAACTGTGCCAGGGGAGGCTCAGGTTGGACATCAGGAGGAATTTCTCCATGGAAAGGGTGGTCAGGCCTTGGAAGGGGCTGCCCAGGGAGGTGGTGGAGTCCCCACCACCCCTGGAGGTGTCCAAGAAAGGACTGGTTGTGGCCCTCAGTGCTCTGGGCTGGGGGACAAGGTGGGGATGGGGCACAGGGTGGACTCAGTGATCCTGGAGGTCTTTTCCAACCTCACTGATTCTGGGATTCTGCTCTGAGGTGGCAGTTTTGCCTGTTTTAGGGAAATCTGTGTGCCTGCCCCACGAGCTGTTGTGGGTCAGGGTCTCTCTGCCTCCTGGCACGTCCTGTTGTCATCACCGTGGCCGCAGTGCCACCACACCTGGAACTCCTCTCCTGGCTGCTGAGAGGCAGATTTGGGACGAGGGACAGTGTTTGAAGCTCCATTCCATGCGTGCCTGACTGAGGTGTGTCAGTAACTCAGATGAGATAAATAAATTGCTGCTTGCAACATCCCATTAGGAACCTTGCCCCAGAGCTCTCTATCAGCCCGGGAGCTGGGAGCTGGGGAGGGCTGAGCTGCCTGCACACAGGCAGTAAATGGCCCTCCCAGCTTAAAAATTAGGAAGAAATTCATCCCTGTGAGGGTGGGCAGGCCCTGGCACAGGTTGCCCAGAGAAGCTGTGGCTGCCCCATCCCTGGAAGTGTCCAAGGCCACCTTGGATAAACTTGGAGCAACCTGGTGGAAGGTGTCCCTGCCCAGGGCAGGGGGAAGGAATGACGTGATGTTTAAGTTCCCTTCCAACTGAAACCATTGCATGATTCTGTGATTCTGAAATGCCTGATTCCTGTTTTCCAGTGTGACCTTTCCCCCTGGGCAGTGACAAGAGAAGAAGTGGATCGGTTCAGCAAGGAAAATGGCTTTTCGGGATGGGTGGAGACTTCTGTCAAGGAAAACAAGAATATCAATGAGTCCATGAGGTAGGAACAGTGCCTGGTGATGCATCCAAGAGTTAATTCCCTGCACAGAGAGGTTGTGGTCTCCCCATTCCTGGAAGTGTCCAAGGCCAGGTTGGATAAACTTGGAGCAACCTGGGCTAGTTTAAGGTGTCCCTGCCCATGGCCAGAGGGTGGAACTGGATGAGCTTTAATGTCTCTTCCAACTCAAACCATCTTGTGATTCCCTGATCCTCTGATCTTTTCCAACACAGTGAGGGAGGTGCTGTCAGTGAGCAACAAATAGCAGCAAAAACACACAGTAAATCTCCCAAAAGGAAACTGAATTCTGAGAGGTCACAAGTTCATCCCTCCTCGGATCAGCTCTGACATGGTTGTGGAGACAGAAATCCTTTGAACAGCACCAGGGGTGTTTTTTTCACGTGCTGGCCTCTTCCAGGAGGATGGGAGTTCTTGTGCAAAGAGATCAGAATTTCTCTGGTGATGCACCAGTCCTTTAGTGCAGAATTTGGCCTTTTCTGAAGGGCATGGGAATCATGGAATCATTAAGGTTGGAAATCCAAAACATCACCACCATCATGTTCACCACTAAACCATGTCCCCAGGTGCCACACCCACACATTTTTGGAGCACTTCCAGGGATGGTGGCTCCACCACTGCCCTGAGCAGCCCCTTCCAGGGCTTTACAACCCTTTCCATGAAGAATTTTTTCCTTGTGTCTAATCTAAACCTAGTCTGGGTGTTCACAGCTCATGCTGAGCTTGGGCAGGTGGTACCCAGGGGATCTGTTGATGTGTCCCAGTCCTTAACAGGACCTGAGGTGAGGTGGTTGCAGTAGGTGTTGTGAGTTATCCAGTCACTGCAGAGCCTCCTGATGCTGCCAGGTAATCTGAGGAATCTTCTCAGTGCTATGAAGTCCCTTAACCTGATTTTTAAATCATTTTGCTGGAGTTTTGTGTCCTTCTGACCTGAACTGCTGTTTCTTTTCTGCACTGCTGAAAAGCTTTGTGCCCCCCAGTGCTGCTGGTTAAAAAAAACCAAACAAACCCACAAACCAAACTCCCTGTGGTGGTTTGAGACCCCTCAAAAATCCAATTTCCAAGTTCAAGCCCTCCTCCCACAGTTTGCTTTAGTGTGAGAGGGTTTTCAGACAAAACACAGTTACTCAGCATTGGGGGAAGAGGAAAATACTTACAAGGTTTATTTATATACATATATATAGGTAACATATATATATATATATAGGTAACAACTTAACTATCTCTTCTATGATGAAATAATATATTTACATTAGATTAAATTTCTCTTTTTCTTCAACAAGAATGTTTCTCTTGCAGAGTGCTGATTGAAAAGATGATGTCCTCATCCACGGGTGATGGAAGTTCCTCCACTGCTGGGAGTGGGGATTATATTAATTTAAAAGAGACCTCCCCACCAGGCTGGGCGTGCTGTTAGAGCCCCTGACACACCATCTCCTGGGGTCTAGCAGTGATGGTCCTTTTATCATCATCATCATTTCTCCCTGAACTGGCTCTCGCTGGTTTTGGGGTGGTTTTTTTACAAGCTCATGGGCTGTTTCCTGTGTAGTGAATATTCTTCCTCAGCAGAGCATTGCTGCAGTGACTCGAGTGAGGAGTGGAAAGGAGAGGAGTGGGAACATTTCCTCTTTTTTCCCAGTATAGCTGGAGCTCTTCTGCTCTGATGTAGCACAGTCCATGTCCAAGCTCAGGGCTTGGATTACATTTGTTTTTTTAAATTTTCAAGCACTTCACCTTCTGCCAGGTGCTGGCCCATCCTGGGCTGCTGAAGGTGTATTTTGAATACTGTTGCACCTTTATCCCCCACCACCTGCACCCCCACACCCAGAGGCACCAGCCCAAGGCCCTGCAGTGCCCTTGGCCCACACACAGAGTCCAGGAGGTCTTCCCTGTGGATTCCCAGCGTGGGATTCCAGCTCCTTCCTCCGTGCCCTGGAATTACAGAGTCTCCCCTGGAGAGACCCAGCACATCCCATCGTCATCCCGAAGGTGTGAAGGGGGATGTGGATCAACGTGGTGCCCGTGGAGCTGTGAAGGTACCAGGGGGAATTTGGGAGGTGGTGCAGCACAGCCCCTCAGTGTCCTGCCTTCTGACTGTGCTGTTCAACAGCAGAGACCCCAAATTCCAGTCAGGAACTGCCCAGCTGCCTCCTGTCCTCCCTCCTCTCTCCCCCTCTGGCACAATCCCATTATCCTGCTGTGCTGCCCCTTTATTGGGGCACGGGGAGCTGGAGGAGGGATGGGCTGTAAATCCCTTTGTGTGCCAGAACAAGAGTCCTTTTGCACTTTTAGCACTCCCTGTATCCCCAAACCACCCCAAACAGCCTTGCAACTGCTGATGAATTGCCTTCCCACCATTATCCTGCAGCCAGGAGGGGATTTGGTGGCAGGGCTGGTGCAGGAAACAGCTCCCTGCAAATCC
Source organism: Pipra filicauda (assembly GCF_003945595.2). NCBI lineage: Eukaryota > Metazoa > Chordata > Aves > Passeriformes > Pipridae > Pipra > Pipra filicauda. The sequence continues at coordinate 8,909 of NW_024104757.1, forward strand.
CCCACTGCTTTTAGAGGAGGGGGGAAGAGGAGGAGAAAACTTGGTGGGACAAAAAGGAAATGAAGAAACCCCTTCCCTACTTCTCTTTGGTGCCTCCTTCCCCTCCCCACGTACCCCAGGTACTGGTTGTGGGGAAAAAACTGGGGCCCAAAAATTGGTACAAGCACAGCAGAGGTGTCAGGAGAGCGAGGAGGAGACTCAGCCTGCAGGGCTGGAGTTAAAATGCTGTGTGGGTTTGAGATGGTTTTGATATTCCATGACCCTGTGATGCTACAGAATTGTCTTGCCCATGTTTTAGGTTTGGATTTCAGCAAATGGCCTTCAATGACGTTTTTCCCTTGAAAACAGGGCTATAAATTGCTCTGTCCTGATTCCTGGTGAATTAGGACTGGTTTTCTTTGGCAAATTATTCCTCCTGCCTGTCTTTTCTTACTCTGTGTAATCTATGGAGGGAGAAGGTGGTAGAACAGGAACCAATTGCCTTCACTGAGCATAAAAAAAAATCTGAGTTTTCCTTCTCTGAAGCTGAAAATAATTGATAAGTGAACAGCGAGGGTTAAGAAATTTAAAACCAGTGCTCCACTGTTTTAATTAAAAGCTGAAATACCTGAGCTAGGATTCTGTCATGCAAATATTGCCAAATTTGGGGCTAGGAGTGCTTAAATCCCCCCTTTTCTGTGCTGCTGTTTTCACTGTAGAAACATGGAGAACTGGCTAGCAAGAAAATTGAAGTGCCTTGCTGAATTTTACTTTGCTGTGTTAAAAAAAAAAAAATAGGAAAGAAAATGGGTTTTAATCCTATAAATATTTCTAGTTCTTTGTGGAACATGAGGAGACGTGCCTGAGTTTTTAAAGGATCTGTCACAAAACTGTTAAGATTCAGGTGTTATTTATTGATTTTTTTGTACGTGCACCTTAAAGTGTTTTGGCAAAGAGACCAAGTCTTAGAGCCTGAAAGGTGGAGAAACCCCTGCCCAGGACCCACCCACTGCTCAGCCCAGCTTGGCACTGGAAATTCCCAGTTCCTGTTCTGTCCAGGTATAGAATCCCAGAATGGTTTGGGTTGGAAGGGACCTTAAAGCTCAGCTCAGCTCATCCCACGGGCAGGGACACCTTCCACCAGCCCAGGTTGCTCCAGGTTTATCCAAGGTGGCCTTGGACACTTCCAGGGCTGGGGCAGCCACAGCTTCTCTGGGCACCCTGTGCCACCCTCACAGGGAATTCCTGGCCAGAAAAACCTCTTTACACCTTTTACATATCACTTTAATACCTACCAGTGCCTCTTTGGTGCCTGCACCTCTCAACCTGCACCTTTTCTTTCAGAAGTGCCTTTAAGAATCGAGCAAAAAAAGCCAAAGGAAGGTGTGTTGGGGTTTTTTTCCTCTTCTACATCATTTCTGTTTGCCCAGTGGTTTCCAGTCCCGGTGTGAGCCTTTGGAGGGGGTGTTTATTTTGCACACTTACTGTTGGTTAACATCTGACACGGGAGACAAATGTTTAAAAGAAACCCCCCAAGCTGCACACCAGAAACAGCCGTTGCTCATGTGAAACCCCAAGCAGACAGGAAAACGATTTCCCTGTGCAGATGTGTGTGTTTTCAGAGATCTCTCTGGGGCACAAGGGGCTTAAAAAAAACCAGGCAAAAACAAAAATCAGCAACCCCCTTGATTTAGTTTTGTAAAAACAGGTTCAAAAAGCCCCGTCAAAGATGCTCTTTCTGGGCTGGGCAGCGTGGAAGGGACGTGGGCACGGGCTGTGCCAGCTGGAATTAATTCTTGTTTTTAAAACAACTGAAAGGGAAGAAAAAAAAAAAAAAACCAACAAGAAAACCGTTTTAAACGAAGTTAAGTCTTGTTCATGCAGGTGGTTAAAAAGCCTGAATCTTTCAGGTATGAATCAGAAAAGTCTTGTCTTTTGTTCTGCCTCGCTCGTGCCTTCCCTCAGGTTGGGAAATGAAGGTGTTTTGTTCTCCCTGCTTTGACTTTGTACCCTCTTGTGTGACTCGGGGCCAACTGTGCCTTTTTCCCTCTCATCCACACCTTGTTCCTCCTTCCTGTGACTTTAATTTGTGGTCCTGGGACTCAAAAACCACGTGTATTTTCTGTACTGGTGGCTGCACTCTGTGGGTCCACACCAGGTTTTCACTGCAATAGGATTCAAAAGCAGATTATAGGCCCTAAAATAAGTCAACAATCTCAAAACTTAGCCTTTTCTCTTTTTTAATTGCTTGCTGTTACACAGAAATATTTTAGAGACAGGGTTCTGATTACTGTAAAACTTCAGTATTATCATGTTTATGTAAAAGAGGAAAAACTGCTGGGAGGTTTAATCCACATCAATCAGTAACTAATGCAGTATTGCAATAGTTTGAAATAAAAAAATCGACATGACTTGGTTAGTGGTTGTTGTTTTCCTGTCTCAACAGTCCTAAGAAAAGGGTTCACAAGTTGAAACTAAAAATAACAATAACAGGAATGTATAAAACACACACTGTGAACTGCAGCAAAACAAATGAGATCCTTTCCACTGAAACACCCTCAATTATTGGAGTTTTATTGAGCTACAGGCAGGACATAAACATGCAAAACTTGTGCATCTGTGACTCAGCCAGAGTGGCTTTTAATCCAATATATCCAGCTCAGAGCAGAGAGCAAAGAATTCCTTGAGGTGGTTACTGCACCTTCCCCCGCAGGGCTTGTTAGGTCAGTGTATTTTGGGGCTGGATGGGCAGGCAGTTGCTCCAAGGGCTCTTTTTTTTCCTAGCAGCTCGATGTTCAGGGGGATGGAACTGGCACAAAGAACAGGGCACAGCGGGATTGGGCAGAAAAATGGCAATAATTCCAAAGGAGACAAATAAAGCTCAAGCAGGGCATTAAATGAACTCAAATTATCCTTTAATTATAATTACTGCTGTAAAGCTGACCATGTTTGTATTGCCAAACCAGTATTTTCAGAGAACCCAACATATAAAAATACCTTTTTAAGTGCTCTTTTTAACAAAATGGAAGGATGAGTCTCTTTAAAGGTCCAGCGAAAGTGAGTTGTTATTGTAGAAGAAGCTGCCATTTTAATGACATTTAATTTTTCCATGGTTAAAGCAGCTCCTTTTCTAAACAAAATGAGTCATTTGGGGGGAGTTTCTGAATTTATGGCCTAAAAATCAAACATCTTCAGTGGGCTTTGCATGAATTTGGTGTGTCTGTGTGCTGAGCAGTGTTGGGGATGAAATCAGGGCTGATGATAAAATCTACAGATATTAATTTTCTGCGTTTTTTTGGTAGTAAAATTGAATCCCACTGAACCCTGATCAGTGTGATAAAACAACCCAAGTGTGGTAAAGTGTGTAGATTATTACAAATTTAATCCAGTGACGTGATCTCCCCCAGTTTGGGGGTCGCTCCGGAGCACAGGAGGTGCTGTTTGACCCAAGGTGAAGGAGTAAGAGGGAATAATGTGGTAAATCCAATGGAATTCCAGTGGAATTCCGCGGTGCCAGGGCTGGCTGTCACTGTTCCCCCTGGAGGGGTGTTTGCTCCTGGCAGGGCTCTCACGGGGGATGATGCCTGCTGTGTATTCCCAGGGTGGATCCTCTGAAGTCTGGGAAGAATTCCATGACAAAGGGGCTGCGGGGCTGGAATCCCCCGGGGCTGGGATCAGCCTGCCCTAACCTGGCTGCCTAAAATAAATCGGGATAGGCACGACAGGGGATGGACAAAACACAGCCCAGGGAACCCGGAGCCTTTCCACCCAAACACCCCCAATTACCGGAGTTTTATTGAGCTATAAACATGCAAAACTTTTGCATCTGCGAGTCAGCCAGAGTGGCTTTTAATCCAATATATCCAGCTCGGAGCAGGGAGCGAAGAATTCCTTGATGTGGTTACTGCACCTTCCCCCTCAGGGCTTGTTAATTCAGTGTATTTTGGGGCTGGATGTGCAGGCAGTTGCTCCAAGGGACTCTTTTTTTTCCCTGATCAGCTCGATTTTCATGGGGATTGACTGGCACAAAGGACAGGGCACAGCTGGATTGGGCAGAAAAATGGCAATAATTCCAAAGGAGACAAATGAAGCTCAAGCAGGGCATTAAATGAACTCAAATTATCCTTTAATTATAATTACTGCTGTAAAGCATATTTGTATTGTCAAACCAGTATTTTCAGAGAACCCAACATATAAAAACACGTTTTTAAGTGCTTTTTTAAATAAAATGGAAGGATGAGTCTCTAAAGATCCAAGTGCAAAGCAAAAGTGAGTTGTTATTGTAGAAGCTGCCATTTTAATGACTGTGGAATACATGTAATTTTTCCATGGTTAAAGCAGCTCCTTTTCTAAACAGAATGAGTAATTTTGGCGTTTCTAGGGAATTCGAAGCGTAAAAAACCCCAAGTATCTTCAGTGGACTTTGCATAAATTGTGCATGTCCTTAACTGCTGACTAGCACAGGGACAGTGGTGGTGGTGCCATCAGTGCCGACGACAAAATCGACGGCTGAGAGCGATTTCCTGCGTTTTTTGCTAATAAAAATTAACGGCGCTGAACCCGCTCCCGGGGCCGCGTTTTTCCCTCCAAAACCGCGCCGGGCCCGCGCGGCGAATCTGCGGGACGCGCCCCGAGGCCCCCGCCGCGCCCCGAAAAAATCGCCGGAGGAAAAGGAAAAAAACCGCAGCGGTGGCCGGGCGGTGTCGGGGCCCGCGGGGCGGTGCGGGACGTGCGGGATGTGCGGGATGTGCGGGGTGCGCGGGACGGGGCCGCGGGGGCCCCGTGGCGAATCTGCCGCTGCGGCTCCGCCGCGTGCGGGGCCGCGCGCGCCGCCCTCCCCGCGGGGGCAGTGGGCGGGGCCCTGCGCGGCCGTGATGGTTCGAACGGGCCAATGGCGGCAGGGCCGGCGGCCAGCGCGGCCAATCGGCGCGCGGCGGGGGCGGGGCCCGACGCGGGGGGCGGGGCCGCCCTCCCCTCGCTCGCATCCTCTCGGCGGGGCGAGCGCGACCATTTTGCGGGGGGGATCGGCGGGAGCGGGACCGGGGCGGACACCGGGACCGCGGGCCGGGAGCGGGGCAGCGACACCGGCACCCGGGAGCGCCGGCAGGGAGCGGCAGCGGGAAGCGGCAGCGGGGGCGGCGGCGGCGCCTGGAGGGGGGAGCAGCGGCGGCGGCAGCGGCGGCTCCGGCAGCGCGGCCTGAGGCGCTGGGCCCAGCGCTCCCGCTCGCTCCGGGCGGCCCCGGCGGCCTCGGCGGCTTCAGCGTCCCCCGTTCCCTCCGCGCCCACCCCCGGGGGCGGCACGAACCCGCCGGGAAGATGTCCCGGCCCGTCAGGTGAGTCGCGGAGCCGCCGCTCCCGCGCTGCTCGCCCCGGCCGCGGCCCCGCGCAGGCCGCGCTTCGGGGAGGGCCGTGCCCATTTTCTCCTCTATTTCCCCTTGTTTCCCCCCCGGCAGCCGCGCGTATTTACCGCAATAAACACGACGTTCCGCACCGTGCGCCTCATGCGGGGCCGGGGGCGGGTGGGTGTGCGGGGGGCGTTCGGCCCCTGCGTGCGCTTGTCCCACATTTTGTAACGGGGGGGGGGAGAGGGAATTCTCGCCGTGACCCACTTGGCGCGGGCCGGGCGGCGCTCGCTCGCCATCCGCGGCCGCTGCCCCTGCCCCGCCGCCCGGGGAGGGGGCGCGGGGCCGCCCCGAGGGGGGTCCGGGCCACGGAGGCTGTGCTGGGGAACCACGCTGAGGGGAGGAGCCGCCGGGAGGAGGAGGAAGAGGAGGAGGAGGAGGACACACGCCCTGCTCCTCCCGCCCGCCCGCCAGCAGCGCTCCGGGGTCGTTTTCCTGCTGGTGTGTGTGTGTCCCCCTCCCAGCACCTATCCCAGAGAGGGGCTGGGTCGTGGAGGAGAGAAAAAGCTTTTTTAGCGGTGCTGTTGGCGAGCTGTGTGTTCGCAGAGGTAGGTGTGGTGTTCGTGTCTGTAGTTGAGCGGTGCTGGGCCTCGAGGGGCTGCCGGGGCTGGGCTGAGCTGGTGCTGCGTCGTGGTGGGTTTGGGGATCTGCAGCGCGGGGGAATTGGTGCCCGTGGAACGGCTGGAGCTGTGTCCAGGAGGGTTTGAGTGGACCTCAGGGAAAGGTTCTTCCCCCAGAGGGTGGTGGGGCACTGACCAGGCTCCCCAGGGCAGTGGGCACGGCCCCAAGGCTGCCAGAGCTCCAGGAGGGTTTGGACAACGCTCTGAGGGACAGGGAGGGATTTTGGGGTGTCTGTGCAGGGTCAGGGGTTGGACTGGATGGTCCTTGTGGGTCCCTTCCAGCTTGGCACATTCTGTGTGAATTCTGTGATTCTGTGAACTTGCCTTGTCGCTGAAAGTTTACGGGAGGGGGGTGGGAGTGTCTTCCTTTTTACTCTTCTCTGCAAAGAGAGTGGACTTGTGATTTTAGAGAGTGAATTTGCGATTTAAGATGTTTTTATAGAAAAGGAAAGAGGTTTCTCAAGGTGCTCTCCTGATGCTCTGAAATTTTTTCTTTCTCAGGGTACTTCAGTAACTGGTTGTGTTTTCATTCCCAGTAAGCCTGGTCTGGAGTGTGGATGTGTGGATATTTTGGATATTCTAAATAATAATTAATTGTGGCTATGATGCATATATGTATTTATGGATGATATACTTGATGTTTAAGTGACATCTCTAAAATGTGAGAATTTAAAAAGTAGGTGGAAACCAGGGTTTCTTTGCTAAGTAGGGAGGTGATTGGTGGTACAATTGTTTCATAGCTCGTTTTTTTGACCAACAGTGTCTTCCTGCATGGAGAGGGGAGGGCAAATGAAGCTCCCTTGGGGAGTTGTCTGGGATCCAAAAGGTGCATTAATGGCACTGTGTGTACCCTGCTCTGAAACATCAGGTTTTGGCCTTTTGCAGGGCAGGATGTTGTGCTGGATGGACCAGTGGTCTCATCCTGAGTGGCAGTGCCCGTGTGCCCAGACCAGTGGTGGTGTCACTCTGCTGCTTGAGGGGGACACTTGAAATGCTGGTGGTTCTCTTGCTAACAGGTCAGGGAAGGGCTGTGTCTCTAAAAGCAGAGCTTCTGAGCTTGCTGATGTGAAAATAACTTTGCAACAATTCCTAAAAGGTAATTGAAATAAAGCTCCCCCATCCAGGCCTGCAGCGTTGTGAAAGGTTTGACTTGTCTCACCCTCAGCTGACAGGCCCAGGTCTCCAGGGAAATAAAGCACCAAAGTCCAGCAGGTTGTTGGGAGCACAAAACCTGTTGGCACGTGTCAGGAGGGATGTAACAGTCCTCTGTCTGCCTGTATTTAACAGCCCTTCCAGGGGGAAAAAGGTAAATACACAGGGGCTGCTACATTATTTTTATTGCTCTAGTAAATATTAACTGGAAGAGCTCTGCTCATAGATATAAATCCATTAATAAATTAATTCTGAAATGGATTTTTTCTGGCTGTCTCAGCTTGTGGTTGGTGATATGGCAGCCTGGTGAAAGGCTCTTCATCAGAGTGAGATTTAGTGTTGGAAAAGTTTTCCTCTGGTCAGTGTTCTTTGAACTAATTTATGATGTCTGCTGGTTTCTAGTGAATATATGCACCTAAAACAGTGAAGTTAATAAAATCCACCATATATCCCCAGTTTTTACTGCCCTTGTCATGGAATGCTGCCTTAAAACTGAGTCTGGTTGTTGAAGTCAGTTCCTTAAAATTGTTAAGGAGTAGTAATAAAGTGCTGGTATTTACAGGCTTCCTGTGCCAAGTACTTTCTACACAATTAAATTTCACCTGGATGGATAATGATGGTATTTGCACTATTGTTATAAAAAGACAAGAAGTAAAAAGTAAAAGAACATGAAATTACTGAACCTCTGCATCTTGTGGGTACCTCACCTGAGAACTGGAAAAGAGCAGCTGGGGCTGGTGGTGACATTATATCCTATAATATAAAATATTATAGGGATATAATAAATTAAATACTTCAAACCACTTTTTTTATATACATCATCAATCAATTAATGTGTTTTAAGTCAGAATTTTGACTTTTAATGGAGTTTGCTTCTGCTTTTCCTCACTGGTCACTGCCACTTGCTGGTCCTTTCCTGGAGTCATTGCAAACTGAGATGCTGTGGGCAGGTATGGAAATCCCAGGGGTTTTTTGGTGGTTCATTTTAAGATTAAAGCCAGTCAGGAATTGATCTCAGTGCTTCAAGGCTTTACATCCTTAATTTTCCTGGATTCGAATCCCAGTCTCCTGTTGGCACTGCAGTGGAAGGGTAAAATTTTACCAGCAGGAAGAAATATATTTATCTATTAAATATAACTTGTTGCCAGTGCTGTACTTGGGCAATTTAAAGCGTAAATGTTTTGATTCTGGACAAACTTCCACAGGAGGCAGGAAAGCAACAGTTCCTTGGGGTTTGGCAGTTAATAAAACCTGAGTGATGCTGTGTGGTGGTCCAGAGATGGGTGTGGACACTTTGCAGATGAGTGAAAAGCTGATCTTTGCTCTCTCTCAGCCTAAAGAGAAACAGAGGGAAGGTAGAGGTACAAAAAAGATCAAAATCCTGGGGACAACACAGGTTGCAGAAGTGATTTGGGTGGGGGTTTGGGTTTGGTTCCCCCTCCCCTGCTCTGCACCAGAACACTTCTGTATTAAAAGCTTCTCAATTATAGTTGGATTCCACTGGAGCACGGGCACAAGGCTGCTTGAACTGTTGCTGCAGGAATCATTTAACTGCTTGATGGAGTTCCAAGTCGTGTGTATCCCTAAAAATTCTGTGGGTACCATGAGCAGTGCCTGCTCTTGCAGACATGGGGAGTTACACCAGGCCCAGCCCCAAACCCTGAGCTCTGTAATTGGGCACCTCTCGTGGGTGAGCCCTGTCTGGGCATGGCTGTGCCCATTTTTCCACAGACTGACCCCACAGTGACACATTTTGGGTCCATCACTGTCACCACGTGCCAACTTCTGTTGGGGATTGTAAGTCCACGGTCATGGAAGGCCCAAATCCAGCACTGCTTTAAAAAATGACAGCCAGAAGTGTTTCTTGCAGGTATTTTCGTTTTCTGTGCGTAAAAAAAGGTGCTTTTCATGGCAGTATTTATTGACAATGTTGGCCTGAAAGGGGACAGACACCTTTGAGAATGAGAACCAGAAGGTGAAGCCCCACTGAGCCAGAGCTGCCCCAGCCCTGAGGGTGAGGGAGGGGCTGTAGCTTTGTTCACAAATGCTTGGTTTGATGGTTGTATTGGTTAAATACTGTGGATAAATGATGTACAGTAACCATTGAATCTCATTCACTTCCCTTGCTGTGTTGTATTAGAGGGTAGGTTGTTGCTTCTGCTGGTTGTCATTTGACCTGAACATTCCTCTTCAGTGCAGGACGAGACTCAAAGCAGTGACTTGATTTTTGAAGGCTCCTTTTAGCACTGCTTTTCAGGAGTATGTGTTGTGGGGTTTTTTTTTTTAAAACTTGGACTTCATCTGTGGGTTTTAATGCCTGCAGAAATACCTGGGGATCTAAGCATTCCCTTTAAAAAAACCCAGAATATTTCTCCCTGATTGTAGTGTCTGTTCTGATGTGTTGACTTCCAAAGACTGAGGCTTTAGGGGCCTCACCAGCTGAAGATAAAATACTACTACACAATCCCTGCTCAGTTTTAGAGGCATTTAGTGATCCTTTTACATGTTGACATTACTTCTCATAATTTCAAAATAGCTGTTTGGTCACCATCAAGTAGAGGTTGCAGGAATTACTCTGCATTTCTGAGTTGTATTTAAATTACTTATTACTTTGCTAAGTGCTTCCATCCCAACATGTTGATGACTTGCTAGATGAGTTGCTGTTTATTCCAAAAATACTGGACTGAGTGTTATTAAAACTTATGCTCTTAGACCTCTCTCTGTACCTTTTGTCCCCCAGTTCCTTCACACACAGACACTTTAAATGTTAAGCTGAATTAGCAGGGAAGTTATCTTTAAATTTCAGTGCATATTTGAAGCCAGATTGAACAATACCCATCCCAGCTGTCCACTAGCCTGTCTTTTTATGCTCAGTCTAACTGGATTTAACAAAGAGTTTATTTTTATGTCTGGTTGCTTGCCTTCACATCTTCTAGATTTTGCTCGTGGCAAAGAGCCTCTTCATTGACAGCACCAGCAATCCCTTTTTCTGGCTCTTGCAGTGAACTTACACAGTGTGTTTTTATCTCCTCGGTGTAAGAAACGTTGCAAACTCATAATTAATTATCGGTGCTGTTGACAGTTCTAAATAAAACCATCAGTTGATCCAAATGAGCTGAAGGATGAGGATAAAGGGAGGAGAAGGGCAGGAGCAGGTTGGTTGGTGTCTCTGTGCCTCTGAGCTTCTCTGGTTCTGTTGGGACCCAGCAGATTTTTATCAGTGCAGATATTCCTTCTTTATCCCCCCTCTCCTTGCCCTGCAAAATAAGATGGCACAAGGAAAGAGCCTTCTGTTCTGTTTGCTTCTGAAATAGTGATTTATGGTTTTTTTAATACAAATACCACAGCTGTTCACCAGGTAGGGAAAGCTGAGCAGGATTTACTTCCCAGCTGCAAACACAAGGGGCAGTGCTTGGAGAAAGGATGTTTTCCATGGGGACAGTGTTCTTGTTAATGTTTTAGCTGGCACTGTTGCATTTTCAGTACCTGATTTAATGTGTGTCTGACTGAAGGAACTGAGATGGAACTGAGCATGACCAACTTCCAAGGTGGCAGGATTACAATTTCCATCTTGTTTGTTAGATTAGAGGTGTCCAAAACTGGTGTTTTACAAAACTACTGGAACAGAATATGTGGAAATTTTGCCTTTTTTTTTTTTTTTTTTTTTTCCATTTATACCTTTGGAGGGGAAAAAAGACCCTGTAGTGCTTGGTACTTACTAAATAAGATGTTTGGTTTGGCGTAACTGCTCACTAGGATAAAAATCAGTGTTTTCCCAGGTGAGGTGGGTCAGGAAGCAATATACCTGTTGGAATAGGAATGTAAATCCCTGGATGATGAGCCATAACAAGCCTTACCAATCTTTGTGTTCCTAAATTGGTATTTTACCATGCTCAGGCTGGGAGTGAGTGAGCAGTGCTCTGCCCCACGGTGCTCTTGTACTTTGTCCCACTCACACGTGCTCTGAGGCTTGGATGGGATTCAGCCTGGAGAAATCCAACCACTGCTCCTGCCTGCCTTTTATTTACCTATTTGATTTTTTTGTTGTTGTTTGAGTTTGTTTTGGTTTTTTTTTTTCTTTTGAGAGATTGGTTTCATTTTTTGCTGTATAAATTGTTTTAAGAGTCTCAGTGTGGGGCTGAAATGGAATTTTGCTCTTTCCCCTTTGGAAGGCTGGTGCTGTAAGCCATGAGTTAGAGGTACCTGTACAGGAGGGCAACTCCAGATTGATTGGAAAGGGATCAGCAGCCAGAACAGTGATGATTTTGGGTGTCTTTCAGCTAAACAGTTTTATCAGCAGTGCCTGCTGTTAATGCCAAGGTGCAGCTCACCCTGGGAGCTGGATGTGAAGTTGCCCAGTCGTGCCCTGCAGAGCAGGAGAGGGGAAGGGTGGATCCATGTGTGGATGGAGCTGCTCTTACCTTCCCTTTGCAGTGCTCCTCAGGCCTGAGGTGCTGGGTAGGGCACTTCAGCAGTGTTTTCCTGGCTCTTGGAGCTGTACAAGTGAGCTCACGGGATGATTCCTGGAAAATCAAATTTCTCCTTGGCTTCGGGCCAAAAGGATTGTAAAAAGTGACTGTGGAGGGAGGGGTGTTGAAACCTCTGGGGCCTTTTCTAGCTGTGCCTCCTCCTCCCTTTCCATGTGAGTGGTTACAGGAAGGGTTTGGAGTCTGAGTTTGGCTGAGACATTATCAGTTACCTCAAATATAATTCAGTTATGTGTCTTGGTTCCCTCTAACAGCTGCATTTCAGGGCAGTTATGTCTTGTCAATAAAGCACTTGGGCCTCGATTGACAAGGTGCTGATAAAATAGCCACCAATTCCATATACTTCATTTAATTTTTGAGCTTTTCAGTAAGTTAGAGCAGCAGATCTAATTTTCTTGACCAGTGAGGCTTCAGTGTCAGTAACAGCTGCTTGTGTAAATAACTAATTTTGTGTAGGACTGGCCATTGCATTTGCACTGTTCCTGACCCCTCAGTGCCTCTCTCACTTTGGCCAAAGAGCAGAGGAGGTGCTGATGAAGTAAAGAAATACAAAAAAAACCCCACAAATTGGGTGAAATGTGTGTCTGGGTTCCTTGTTGTGCCCAGTGACAGAGCTGAGCAGTGTCACAGCTCTGGCATCTTCCTCGTGGAACTCCTGGAAAAAACTCCCAGAAGCCCCAGTGAAACCTTTAAAAATGCTTTAGAATCCGGGATCACGTGGGAAAACAAACATTCCAGGAGAATTTCTGTGGGGTGTATTGAGCTGTGAGAAGCAGAAGTACAAAACAGAGCAGTTGAGAAAGGTTTATTAATGGTAATATTTGTGTACTTACCAAAAAGCTTTTTTCAGGCTCTGAGATTATAATCCAGACTATTATAATATCACTTCAGGAAAATGCTGGAAGATACTGTGTGTTCACTTCTGACTTCAGAGGCTGATTATGAGAGTTTCCTTGGGATATTTTTGGGCTACAAATCCAGCACTGGAAGTGAAGATATGGCATTTCCTTGTTTCTTAAAGAAAGCTTTTGTATCTCTGTTATTACAAATTCCTAATTGATTTTTTTTCCCCCCTGCTTTTTACCAGGAACAGGAAGGTGGTCGACTACTCCCAGTTTCAGGAATCAGATGATGCTGGTAAATGACTTTTTTTTTTTCTTAACAGTATCATATTCTGGGGTAGAGCAGTTCATTATTGCCTTGTGTATTAATTGTTTGTCTTTAACTCAAATTCTGAGGAGATCCTGCTCTTCACAGCCCAAACTGTTAATAAGTATTTGAAAATGTAATGATTTTCATATGTTTTGTATTAAACAAACAATGGTGATAGAAATCTTATTATTTAATGCTTGTATTGTTGTAGTGCCTTGAGGCTCTTGGCATAACTTCCTTCCTTGGTCTATGTTATGTCCTGAATCTCCCTAATGCCACTTTTTTTCTGTAGGAAAATATGTTTTCCATTTATTTTAGTGGACTCTAGTTGAGCCCATGATATCAGGCATTTTGAGGAATAGCATCTTAAAAATATATAATCTTTATGTTCTGTGTGAATTGAAGAAAATTTTCTGGGAGCCATATGGAATATGTTTTGAGTTCTTAGAAGACAGACACAGTACTGCTGTTTGTTTATCAGATTACACTGATAATTAATATGAAACAAATATGCCTAGTTCTTAATTGCAGCTCTGTTAATGAGGTATTGTGTAAGAGTTGTAAAAAGTTGTGCTGTAAACTCCTATATAATGCCATACTTTCCCCCATCATAGGACAGTAAATAGTGTTTGCTGTTAAAAGCATGGTGAAATATGTATGGAAGTTAATTTTTAATAGGTTTATATAATAACTGACTAGGTGTAAAATGAGATAATGTTTCCTCTTGTGAGGTTTTTATGTTTCTTAGCACAGCATTTTTATTGTGCTTGTTGGCACCACAAAAGGTAAAATCACAAGTTTAAGGCAGGACTTTGCTTCTATAAAAATCTCCTTTGAAGCTTTGTGATCTTGTTTTGTTTGTTTGTTTTTATTTTTTTTTTTTTCGAAGGGCCTTCTTTTTGTTGTGCATGAAATGATCAGTTTAAGTTAGAGCTGAGGAAGGCAGTTTGCTGGGAAGTAGGAGTTTGATTCAAACCCCTTTTGTACTGTCCCGTCCAGATGAAGATTATGGAAGAGATTCAGGTCCCCCATCCAAGAAAATCCGCTCGTCTCCCCGAGAGGCCAAAAATAAGAGGCGATCTGGGAAGAATTCTCAGGAGGACAGGTAAAAGAACCACTTCATGTCTTGGGAACGTGTCTCCAAACCTTGTCCTGCCTGTGGGGAGCGGGATCCTGCACGAGGAGTGACTGAAGGTGGAATTCAAGTCCACGGGGTGAGACTGGGAGCTCTCAGGCTCAGAACTTGCATAACCAGCTTAGACAGTGAGCTGGTTCTTCCTTATCTGAGTAGACAGAGAAATCATGTGTGAAGCACTTGTCACTGGTGCTTCATCACTAAAATAGCTTTCCAGAGCCAGGCAGTTGGAATGGGGAGGAATATGATCCGAGTTACAAAGGTTGGCAGCTGGGACGATTCTGCAGGTAAGCTGGTGGGGAGATGCAGTTCATTTTCCACGTTTGCAGAGTGCTCAGGGCATTCCTGGCCTTACAGGTGAAGTGGGGTGGGGCAGGGGCCATTTGTTAGTTTTGTGGTTCTTTTTTTCCTCATTTTGTTTAATTCATAAACCTGTCCTGATAAGCAAGTTGCTCCAGCACTGTGGAAGGACTCAGTGCTCAGAGATACCTTTGCTCTACAGCAAACTTTCCCTCAGCAAGGTATCTTCCATTTCACACCAACTGTGGCCTCCAAATACTTGCCCTAAGACCTGTTAAATCATTTATCTGTTTTCATGGTAGACATCAGAGCTTCAGGGGTGGAGGTTCTGCCAGCTGCTTCTTGTCCTGTAACCCCAAGGTGTCTTTTACTCTCCATCAGAGATCAGATCATTTGGACCAAACCTGTGCCAGTTCAGAGCTGTACAGCAACATGCACAGAGTGGGATCTAAACAATGACTATAAATCTATTCAGAATCAACCTTTATTCCCTTTATAGATTCAGCATATAAACCATCAAAATTCTAAATAAAATGGAAGCCATCTTGGTAGCTTTCAGAGTGGAGTTTTTTCACCTCACCCTGATTATTGCCTGGTTGGTTCACTTGGCACCATATAAGTTTATTATGTGATTGGGTTTGAACATTACCTTTCTAGCTGTGATAACTGCACATACACCAGAGGAATCCTGAAGTATAAGGTGGTAATGTCCAGGAAAAGTGCATATTCCCAGCCTAGACACCAGTTTGCTCTTCAAAAACCGTTATTTTCCACACAACAGTGACTGAAATCAAAGTTAGAACAGCAGGCAAACTTTGTATTTCTCTCATTTTCAGTGAGGATTCAGAAGACAAAGATGTGAAGACTAAGAAAGATGATTCACACTCAGCAGGTAACTCCATTGTACCTGATACATCTTCAAAACAAGCAGTGTCTCCTCAAAACCAGTTTGTGAGAGTTGCAGGAGTAGGATTTGACAGAGTTCTGACTAGAAGAGCAGCACTTCTCCAATCCACTCACCTTAAGTTGGATTCTGCCTCTCCTGCTGTTACTTCCCACCCTGGTTTGGGATAATGTGGGTTGGGGTGGTTTTTTTTGGTGTAATGTGGTGGTACTATAAAGTTTGTCTTCACAGGTGGATGGACTTGTTAATCTCTTCCCTGTAGTTTTCATCCCTATCTCAGAATGATTCAAGAAACTTCATCTTGGTCCCTTTTCCTTCCAGATGAGGATTTTGGCAGTGAAGATGATGATATAGGAGCAGACGATGGCAAAGCTGACAGTGACTATGAGAGCTCTCAAAAAAGCAAAAAAGGAAAAAAGGCTAAGCCAGACAAGAACAAGAGAGCAGCCTCCAAATCCAGGAAAAGGCCTGCAGGTAAAAAAAAAAAGAAAAATAAAAAAAAAGAGGTTACTGGTGTAGTTGGGTGACTGCAGGAAGGTGTTTAATATGTCAGATGTTACCAGTTATCAGTGAGTGTCTTGATTTACTCTCTTATGAATGACTTGCTGCCTCAGGACAGGGTTGTGTGTGTTGTGTATCCATCATAACCTGGTGGCTTTTGCTGCAGAGGACAGCGAGGATGAGAAGGAGGATCACAAAAACGTCCGTCAGCAGCGACAGGCGGCGTCCAAAGCGGCTTCCAAACAGCGGGAGATGCTCATGGATGACGTGGGGAGTGAGGAGGAAGAGCAAGAGGATGATGAGGCCCAGTTCCAGGAGAGTGAGTAAATGGGATTGAACTGGGTTTAGGAGCAGATGGGGGTTTATGGGTCTGGCCACACAGCAAAAGGAGTAATTTGCTCTTTGACTGTGACACCGAAGGCATCAATCGTCCTTAGTATTTTACTTTTTACTGGCCAACAGACCAAGCTTTTAGGGTTTTCACATCTAGAATTTGTGCTCAGAGTTTGCAGATGCCTGTTTTTGTAAGCAGCCCTAAAGGGTTATTGTAAAGCTCTCGCTGCTTCTTGCTGTCCCTCTGGTTTTAAGGCCTTGATGCTCCTCTCAGATGATGTAAAAACCAAGTCAAATGTTTTACCCCAGCAGACAGTGGAAGCTCAGAGGTCCCAGTCTGTGTCCTGTCTCACTGGCAGATCTCTCATCTTCTGCTCCCTTTCCTCTTTGCCCCAAAAAAACTTAAATTTCTTTATGCTTCCAGCAGATTCAGGAAGTGATGAAGACTTCCTCATGGAAGATGATGATGACAGTGATTATGGCAGTTCAAAAAAGAAGAATAAGAAGGTCTCCAAGAAATCCAAGCCAGAGAGGAAAGAAAAGAAAATGCCCAAGCCCAGGCTAAAGGCTACAGGTGAGTCAGTAGATATCCACATAAATGTTGAAGGGCTAAAATGCCATGATTTAAAGCATAAATATAAAATAATAAGGTGGCTTTAATTCTTACTTTAGGGATTGAATTTATCTTGTTGGTAAAAACTACATAGTATTCAAACCCTTCCCTGTTGAGGTGCTGCATTCTGACTTTTTCTGTCTTGTAGCCAAATAATACAATTTGTGGCTTTGTTTGGGACTCTGTGGTGTTTTCAGGCTGGAGGAAGGTGGGGAAATCTGAACCAAAGGAGAAGTGGCTGCATTTCTGCAGGAAGTTTGAAGTTTAATAGTGATGTATGTTCTGGTTTGACAAGGGCTGTGTTCATTCATGATGTCACATCCAGTAATTAGTCAGGACCTGCAATGAAATAGCTTTTAAACCTCGTTAGCTAATTTTCAGCTAATAGGGGGTGCAAAAAAACAATCCGTGGGGTCAAAGCAAAATAAAAACTGCTGCTGAAGGGACTTGTAAATCCTATTTGTGTAACACCATGTGACTTTTGGGGGTTTTTTTTGCCTTTGCTGCTGCTAAGTTTTACAAGCTTTCTCTTGTTTCAGTGACCCCCAGTCCAGTGAAAGGCAAAGGGAAGGGAGGTCGTCCCACAGCCTCCAAGGCAACGAAAGAAAAGACCCCATCCCCCAAAGAAGAGGATGAAGAGCCTGAAAGCCCCCCAGAAAAGAAAAAATCAGCCAGCCCTCCACCAGAGAAGTCAGGGGATGAGGGATCTGAAGACGAAGCACCCTCTGGTGAAGATTAAAAAATGGCAGTTGAGGAAATCTTTGGTTAAAAAAAAAAAGAGAAAAAAAAAAAGAAAAAGGAAAAGAAAAACATACTTAGGGGTAGAACACGGTTTTGGCTGTGGCTTGACTCATGGGCTTTGAATGCTGTCTTTACTTTCAGCTGTTTAATACAGTGTATCCTTTTTTAATAAGAGGAAACCCTTATACAGTAATATTTTGAAGTCAATGTTCTCTGTTGGCCATTCCGTTCTCCCTCCCCCACCAAATCTGAAAGCCATTTGAGACAAATTAACAGACCATTAAATATATTTTTTTTTTCAAGGGATATTGCAGTTGTGAAGCAATAAGGTTTGAGGACTGATATGTGGAAACCATACTTAAAAAATCCTTAAGTAGAATAGATTTTTTTTCCCAATGCTGGTAAGAGTTGTTTAAAACTATTATTCTGTATTTGAATATATGGAGAGAAAAAAAAAAAAAAGAACCTATGCTTTAACAGACTTTTGTTGAGACAAGTTCACTCTCAGAAAAAATGTAGTTGATATAATTCCAGTGGAGGAAAAGGAGACACAGGGAGGAAACCTGTGTTTCTTGGATTCAGGCACGTTTTTCATGGAAAGCAATCAAGAGACCCAGAGATGGTCCAGTGTCTTTGATTTAGAAAAGACCCTCCAATTAGGATGGGAGATTTTTTTTTTTTTTGTCTTTGCTGGATAAAAAAAAACCTCTTCTGCTGTAGGCAAATTGCAGCCCATTCTCTACAAACCCAGATGTACAACTTACAAGCTTCCCACATCCATTAACTCCACTTGATTTCTTCAGGGTTGGCTGTAGATGGGCAGAACAAGGAAGAGAAATTGCAAACAACTTTTAAAACCAGTTTCCATTTGGTTATTGTGGAAAATATGTCTTTAGAGTTTTTTTCCAAGGAGAAAAAAAAATAAATTAACGGATAGTGTAAAAAACTTAAAATTCTTTAGGTTTTGGGGCGAGGGATGTCTGTGTGTAAATGTGAAGCAAAGGATTCTGCAGTGCTCTGGTCAGTCTCGGATCCCATGAGTCAGGCTTTAGTGTTTCTCTTCTCTCCCTCCATCTGTCCTCAGAAAAGCTCCAGTGATCCCTCAGCCCTCTCCAGCTGCAGCGTGGGACAGCAGGCAGTGAACACCCCCTCCCTCCCCATCCATCCCACCTCCACACCCTCATCCATCCATCCCACCTCCACACCCTCATCCATCCATCCCACCTCCACACCCTCATCCTTCCATCCCACCTCCACACCCTCATCCTTCCATCCCACCTCCACACCCTCATCCTTCCATCCCACCTCCACACCCTCATCCTTCCATCCCACACCCTCTCCATCATCCCACCTCCCACCTCCATCCCTCATCCTTCCATCCCCTCTCCCCATCCCACCTCCACATCCTTCATCCTTCCATCCCTCAGTGGGGGACAGCAGGCAGCCATGGAGCATCCCCCCCATGCTTCATCCTTCCATCCCTCAGTGGGGGACAGCAGGCAGTGACCATGCCCCCCATCCCACCTCCGTGCCCTCATCCTTCCATCCCTTCATCCTTTGCTCCCACGGCCACACTGCTGGTCCAGCTCCCCGAGCCTGGGAAGCGCTGGGTAGGGAAGGTGGCCAAGGCTGGAGCTGGGAGGGAGTGTTGGAAGTGGAGTGTTGGAAGCAGGACTGTTTTAGGTGGCAAGCAGGATGTCCCTCAGAGCGAGACACTCGAGATGTGTGTGGTGGCATTTTAACGTGCTTTTATCAAAGCAGCCACGTCCTTTTTTTGTCGTCGTTTTATGTTCGTTTTTAAACCTCCATTAAACTACACAAGCCTTGGGTTTCAAACCCTGATAACAGAGGTTGCTGCCATGTTTGTTGGTGGAAATATTGAAAACTGGACCTGCCATTTTTCTCTCTTTTTTTTTTGTTTCCTTTAAACCCTTTGTGCTTCTGTTGGTTGCTCACAGTTATCTTCCAGCTGACAAGCTTTTGCATCCTATTTTTTTGTTTGTTTGTTGTTGTTTGTTTTTTTTTTTTGGTCACAGAACTACACATTTTGTAACCAGCCTCTTGAAGGTAACATAAGGCAGCTAATTAGTTGGATTTCTGGTAGCACATGCTACCAGATTCGTAATCCTGTTTGGATTTTAGAGAGCTCTTAGATGTGATACACTAATATGATCAGGAAGGACACTTGGCTGAATCCATAGGGAGCCTGAGGATGCTGAGCACAGTGTGGAGCCTCAGATGGGGAATGGAATATTAATGCAGCAGCCGAGTGATTTGTCTTGTGTGGTTCATAGCCCTGGTTTTTATTGAGGCTGGTAAATTACTTTACCTTGGCTTATAAAAATTTCAAGTTCTCTTAACGTTCTTTACTCTCATGAAACTACTGTTGCCGTTCCAATAAAGATGATCGTTGTTTCGATTGTAAATCTTTCATTTTTGAAGTGGTTCCAATTTCCAGAGCAGCTTAAGGCTGGAGTGAAGTACCAATCTTGAAACAGAAGTGAATGTAAAAATCTCCTCTCCCACACCTCTTCCCTGATTTCTGGGAGAGCAGAGTCTCTCTTGCATTCCCTCTGCTCCTAGTCCTGTGCTTCTTGGGGAATATGGGAAAAGAAATGGCCATATTTTAAAAACCATTTTGGGGGGTAGCAAACACTCTTGCAAGTGTTTGGTTCACAGAGTTGTTCCCCTTCAATCCAGACTGTGTTTCAAAGGGGGTTTTTTTTGGTATTAAAATGTGCAAGGATTATTCCAGTTCATCTGGTCAAACAGCTGGTTCTTCACCTGCTGGACCAGATCTTTTCTGAAGAGTATATTTTGTAAGTTCCACTTAAAATACATATTTTTGGGGTCCTTTTTTTTTTTCCCCCAACACGGTTAAGAAAAGTCAAGGCTGTGAAAAAAATCTGTTTCCGTTGTTCTCAGCTCAGGTTTTGGGACTGGATTGTTTTATGCCTGGCAAGTTTGACCCTTTATCTCACAGAACTGTTCTTTTTTTTTGTTTTCCTCCCACGTTATTTTCTGAGTTTGTCCCTTCCCAAACACTCTGTAAATCCCGTGCTTTGGGGATTTGGGAACTTTTTCTAAATCTTCCTGTCTTGCTGATTTATGCAAACACTAAGCCCTGATGGTCTCTTGGCTGCTCTGTTAGCAGTGCAGCAGTTTACATTCATATTTTTATTACATTTAATTATTTTTAGCAAACCCCATTTTTCAGTAACAGCAGCAGCAGCTTCACGTTTTTCGGTGTCCTTTCTTCATTAATTTGTGTTAAGCATTCTGATTTCTTGGAGGAAAGCTGTGCAAATGCCTTTCTTTGGGAGCATGAATGGTTCTTCGTGGAGCAGAGAGTTTGGTTCACAGGAGGCTTTGAAAATCTTGTTCCATTGCTGTAGTTTTGGAACCTCTGCAGAGAGGTAAATGAATTTATTCCAAAGTTTTAGTTAGTCTCGAGTTCTGCCCTGATCTTACCATTAAAAAAATAGTAGTTTATAACTTGTATTATATATTCTTTTGGAGATTCTAAATCCACACCACCACGCTGAGTTTTGCAGTTTATGCCAATAGTCCTGCCTTGAACAAGGTTTGATCAGTCATAATTGGCAGTTTGGGTTGGAATTTTATATTAAAGGTGATTTACTTCAGTTTCTGATCAGCATGGGAATGCCAACCATGCTGAGCTGAACGGGTTTCTGAGTGGACTGTGGGGGAGAGCCTGTCAAAAACGGGGCAGCTGAGAAGCTTTTAATTTGGTTTTAACTTCATCAAAGCAGAAGAGTGTGAGGGGAGAGAAGCAGCAGCACACCTTGGGTGACTCACCAGTGCCAGGTAATGGTTCTGAGCCTGCTCAGCTCCTGTGCCAGCACAGGAGGTGATGGACAACCAGGGATAGTGGCAGAAGACGTGCTGGAATTCCTGGTTTTTTCCTTTTTTTCCTTTTTTTTTTTTCTCCTTTTTTTCTTTTTTTTTTTCCCTCCACTGGTGATGGTCACAAAGGTACAATAGACACTGAGGCACCCAGGTTTGAGGAGGGAGGGAAGCAAAACTGTAACATGCTGGAAGCTTTTGAGCTGTAGAAACTGGTGCTTTGCTTTATGTAAT
Source organism: Pipra filicauda (assembly GCF_003945595.2). Lineage (NCBI taxonomy): Eukaryota > Metazoa > Chordata > Aves > Passeriformes > Pipridae > Pipra > Pipra filicauda. The sequence continues at coordinate 30,329 of NW_024104757.1, forward strand.
TTGTCTGTGAAGTGTTTATTTTTATAACAGATCATATTGTTGAACACATGGTTCTTCAAATCTTACAAACTGATCTCCGTGAGTTTAATATTTGGTTGAGAAGTGGACGTTCATCTGTTGGGGGGAGGCAGGATGTGAAAATGAAGCAGATGGATATTTAAAGGGACACTGTCACGAGGTAGTTGCTGGCATATAGGAGATGTTAGTTTGGGGGGGGGTCACACCTATATGTGGAAATTATATATTCTGTATGTATATGATCAAATAGAAAAAATTGTTCCCTGAGCTTTCGAGTATTTTCCTACAGTTTTGGGAGGTTCAAATATAAGTTCTGATCAAATAGGAGGCAACACTAATTGTTCTGTTCTTGCTGTCCAAGGTGACTTTTTGTCTCTTAAGTGCTCTGAGGAGCATCAGAGCTCCGGGAGCCGCCAGTGTCCTCTCGAGGCCTCCCCAAAAATCAAGTTTCAGACTCCCCACTTCAGTAGTTGACTGGCATTTGAATGTCTTTTCATTGAACTCTTTCTACTGAAATCAAACCACGACTCAGATTTCTAAGTCTAGTCAAGTCCTGCCACGTGCTGGCCCTGTATCAACCACTGTTGGCCCCGACTCCAGCCTTCCTGCCCCTGCAGCCGGCCCAGCATGCTCAGTGTGACTGCAACCCACCCTTGTGCATAATGCTTTGTATATTGGGGGCGAGGGGGTTTTTTATATATATATTTTGGGAGGGTGGGGGGGGGGGTGGTAGCGGGGTGGGACGGAGGAAATCCTCAAATCAGCTTAAGCCAGACTTAAAAAATGTGTGTAAAAGCCCCCGAGGTCTGTGGGGTGTGAGTGCGCGGGTGTGAGTGCGCGCCTGGGAGCGTCCAGCATCCCGTCCCCTTTGTGTTCACCAGCTTGGTGAGTTGGACTTTTCTTCTTTTTTATTTTTTTTTTTTTTAATTTTTTCCCTTTTATTTTTTTTTTTCGGTTTTGGTTTCGTTTTTCCTCTCTGCAGAAGAAGCAATTGTTAACGAAATTTCAAATTGTACAAGAGCTTGTTTCTTTTCTTTTTTTTTTTTGCCGGTTTAACGTCACGGCAAGGTTGATGAATCAGTTGGGAGGTGGAGAGAGGAGGAGGAGACTCCAGGTAGGGCCTTGGGCAAGGCATCATTCTGTGGTATGCAATGAATATTTGTCTCGAGTATTTGCAATCCCCTGCTGAGCTTTTCTAAAAATCAGGCTCTTTGCAGTTCCCCTCCCCATCCTCTTTTAATTTTTCTTTTTTTGGTTGATCTCAAGAGCAGACAGAAAAGGGGGCAGCTGCAAACAGTCACCTCTGGGCCCAGTGGGGTTGGCAACTCTTGCAATACCTTGACAACACTGAGATAAGCATGGTACTAGGAGTTAAGTCTGAATGTAACATTAATGCTTTATTTAAAATAAAAAACAAAAAAACAACAACCCACGCTTTCTTCTTGTTTTGTTTTTTCAAGGGGTTGAAGTGAACATGACTGTCGACCATGTTCGTGAATTTATAGATGCAACATTCATTGGTAGAATTGTGTGATGGTCTTTTGTGCTACTTAATTTTACATATTCCAGTCTCTGTATGTACCTGCAAAGAAAGAAAAAAAAAAATAACAAAACCCTGCTTTGCTTTTATTGAAAGGGTTCCCAGGACTGCATACCTGCTCCTGAGCTCTGTTTTAAGTATGTGTATCCTTCGCTTGTATTTTGTATTAAAAAAAAAAAAGAACCACGAGGAAAAAGAACCCTTTATTGTTCAGCATGTTGGAATTGTGTCCCCTCTTTTATTTTTCTCCTTTTTGGAATATATTAAGCAACTCATTCTTCTGTATCTTTTATTTTCTTTTGTAAACTTTTCGGTTTTGTTTAAAAATGGCTTTATAAAAGGGCTTTTATAACCCATAAACCCGAGTTGTGTAATTCTTCTGCTGTTTGAAGGTATCACCCTCCTGTGGTTGGTTTTCTGTGAATGTCAGCGAGGTGTAAAATGTGTTTATCTTCCAGGATGTGTGGTGGTTTGGGGATTAATTCCTTGGAAAGCTCGTGTGTTCTCTGAGGGGGGGAAGTCGGGTTTTGGCCAGAAGAGTTGGGCAGGTGTGACCTTCCCATCACTACCTGTGAGGTGAGGGGGGAGAAGCTCCAAATTGAGTCATGTTGGCTGTGAAAAGCCCAACCTGTGCTTTCCCACCGTTCCAGGAGAGCCGTGAGTTGGGGTTTAGGGCTCAAACCCCCCTGGAGCGATGCCAAGGAGGGACAAAGCCCTTTGCACGTCACCTTCACCTCCGGGAGCTTCCCCTGAGCAGTCGAGAGCGTTTTGTGTTCCCCACGTGTGTCCCAGCAGTGGCAGCAGCCCCACAGCTTATGGAAGAGGACACCTGTCCATATTCCTCGGGAATATGGGATAAATCCCCGAAATCCTGCTCGGCTGGTTGTCGTGCCAGCGGGGAGGGTTGCTCCGGGCACAGGGTGTTTCTCCGTGTGTTGTCCCACCCGGGAGGTCACGATCCACCGTCTGTGCTCTTGATAAATCCATTAGAGCACATTCCATCCCGTTTCCTGCAGAATCGGTTGGAGCCCGGGAAGTTCAGGGCCGTTTTTACCGTTTTTACCGATTTCGGCTCGTTTTTGGTGTCCTGCCCGCGCCGCGCCAGGAGAGGGCGCGCTGGGACGGCGCCTCATCCCATCCCTCCTTCCCTTGGGATGAGCTGGGAAAGGCTCTGGAATAACACCCCGGAATGCTGCGCTGGGCAAGTGTTCTCCTAGCGCCATGAACGGTGGATGCTGCAGCTTGGGTTGTGTTTTATTTGTGAGCGTTCATTAAAAACCGAGGCGGTTCCTCAGGACAAACACCCGGAATTGTTTGTTCCTCACAGGGATGAAGCTGAAGCTGCTTTTGGGAACATGTTTTCCTGAAAGGTTTGGGATGGCAAAACATGCTTGTGGCCCTATAAATGGGATGTGTTGTCCTTGCCCCAGATCAGCAGGACACTCAATTAAAATGAAGCCGTGGTCTCGGAGCCGTGGGACAGGAGAACAGGCTGCACTATGGGGTGGTTAATTAATGTATTTGCTTGTAGAGGTTATTTGGGGTACTTTATGAAATGCCATCTCCATGTCTGGCTGCAGGTTCTCTGCCTATTCCCTTTATTTTATCCCACAGGGTGGTAAAATGGGGTTTGTAACCCGGGAGTGTTTGCTCTTGGATGCTGCTGCTGCTGACAGTGATGCTCCAGGCTTTTGGAACGGGAGTGCTTTAATGATGGGAATGGAGTGGTTTAATCACACAGCTTATGGCATTCCTGTCTTTTCCTTTTGAACAGGGCAGCCAGCTAACCTTGCCAGGTACTCCTACCTCACTGCTCTGGCATCTGCAGTCCTGTGCTGCAGTCTTGACATGGATTCTTGATCCTGGAGCCGAGTTTCCTACAGGTCCTGCTGCACTACTTCCCTTTTAGGCTGCTTTTCTCCTCAGCTTTGCTCTTTGGAGCCCAGTGCATTTCCTGACTGCTCCATCCTGTTGGCAGATGCTTTGCCAGCAGAACTTAAAGAAACTTCCCTAACAAAAGTTCCCATTGGTTTTGTGGCGTTTGCAGGGAATTAATACCAGAAACAAATGATTTGTTTCTGGATTTACTGGACGTGCATCTGAGCAGTGGACACGGATAAGGTTTAGTAACTCCAGCAAGTGCTGCCAAAGCAGGGGAATAAGATCCCCTTGGCAAACAGTCCTCGCTGTCAAGTTTTAATCTGAGAGAATTTTGCCTGAGGAATATCCTGTTTGTGTTCCTTTTTGGTAGCGTTTGGTTCTAGGACGAAAACCAAGTCCAAAGGTGGAATTCAAGATGGGATCTGTTTGTGGCAGCACAGCTTGTTTGGGCCCTACAGGTGTCCTTGGAAGAGGAAATGGGATGGGGTTGGTTTGAAGAGCTGCTGTTCTGAGCAGAGCAGGGACAGGACCCAGGGAAGGGCTGGAGCTGAGTCAGGAAGGTTTAGGTTGGATCTCAGGGAAAGGTTCTTCCCCCAGAGGGTGGTCGGGCACTGCCCAGGCTCCCCAGGGCAGTGGGCACAGCACCAAGGCTGCCAGAGCTCCAGGAGGGTTTGGACAATGCTCTCAGGGACAAGGTGGGATTTTGGGGTGTCTGTGCAGGGCCAGGAGTTGGACTGGACGATCCCTGTGGGTCCTTCCAGCTCAGGGTATTCCATGATTCTGTTCTTGCCCATCCTGCATGTTGAAGGGGAACACTGGGTTTTCCCAGTAAATTCCCTGCACTTTAAAAGCATGTTTTTCAGGTGTAGTTTTGATGCAGCAAATTGCAAGTGAACAGGTTTGGAGTTTTTACTTCTTTCGCTGGTATTTGAGGTCTGTGTCCCACACAGTGTGATAAATCAAGCACAGATATCACTAATAATTTAAATTCCTGCTGTCCAGGGGTGCAGGAGAGCTCTGGAGGTGTCTGTGCCTGCCCCTCAGGCACTGATTGAAGAGCCCTGGGGCTCTGGGCCGTGTGATCTGACGGATTCACTCTGCTCTGTGGGCTCAGAACCACATCCGGGGCTCACACACATCTCCAGCTTCGCAGTTTTCTGCAGCCCAGGAAATGGGTTTGTGTGTTTTGGTGGGTTTTTTTTCCTACAGAGGTCAAGTTCAAGTGCAGTTCTCCCGCTGTGGGCAGCCCTGGAATGCACTCCCCCCGTGGATCCAGACCAGGAAGGGACAGTCCCTGCTCCTGTGGATGCTGAGCTGAAGTTTCTAGGTCAGGCTGAGCCCTTGGCCTCAAACCATGGTCTCAGTTCTCCCTCCTGCGTGGGCAGGGGCTCGATGGACACCAAACACAAACAGCCCTGCACAAAGCCAAAGCCATTTCCTCCTCTGCCCCTTCCACAACATTTCATTTACCCTCCAACAGGATAAATTTGGGTTTGATATTCAAGGTTCTGCTTTATATTCCCTTGTGAGTTGTGCAGCTCGAAGAGGAGCTGGGGCTTTATTTGAATATTTATTTGAATAATGGCTTGTCTTTCAGGTTGAATAACATTTGTGTTTTGAGTAGATAACAGTTCCAGCAGAACTACATTTCCTGCTGTCACAGTATCTTTATCCTTAAGCATTTCTCACTGAGCCCTTGGCCTTGGTAGGAGGTTTTGGGTTGCATTATCAATTAGTGCCTTTCCTTAACAGGGGGGGTCTTGTTGCCTTTGGTTGTTGCAAACCCTTTCAAACATTTTTGATTAATTGAAGTGTTTTATGTCTGAGAACTTCTGTCTTCTTCCTCTTGTGAAACGAAGTCAGTGCTGATTTTTTTTTTTTTTTTAACAGTCTCTGCTTGGATTTCTTTCTATTTTTATTTTTTTTTTAGCTAAATGTTCCTGAATGTTTTATAAAGAGGATATTATTGTAGTGTTTCTGCTTCACTTTCCGAATGAAGGGAAGGAATAGTTTGAGTATAATCCTATTTACTACATAGAGCTGTCATTTCTTTTTCCTTAAACTGGCCTTATTTTGATTTTTTTTTTAATTAAAATTTAATTTTAAATTTTATTTATTTTTTTTTAAACTTTACTTCACTGCTGATTATGATACTGCATTTGAAACAGTTTCTGTTCCCAGAACCAGTTCAGTACATTAGTTTTAAACTAATAAGTAACACATTTCTCAAAGGCAGACCAGGCCTCACGTTTGGAAGTGACTCATGTTCTTTCAGTCTCATTCACATTAAACTGGTTTTACACCTTTAAATGCATAAAAAAACCACTTAAGTGACTTTTAAACATTTCTCCCATTTCCTTCTTTTGTAGAGCAAGGTGCCAGAAGGAAAAAGAAAATATCCTTGGGTGCAAATCCTTGTTTTCACTCTTCAATCTCCTTCTCCCCCCTCCAAGGGTTTTTGAGTGTAAAAAAGAGCAAGTTGCAGTTTAACAACTTGTGGTGCCTCTTATATTGCATTTTCCCACGTGAGTTAAACGCAAACATAAATGTTTTAACACTAAATCACGGAATTGTGGAATGGTTTGGGTTGGGAGGGATCTTAAACATCACCCAGTGCCACCCCCTGCCCCGGGCAGGGACACCTTCCATGGGACACCAGGGACACCTTCCATGGGACACCAGGGACACCTTCCATGGGACACCAGGTTGCTCCAACCTGGCCTTGGACACTTCCAGGGCTGGGGCAGCCCCAGCTGCTCTGGGCCCCCTGTGCCAGTGTTGGATTCCCGGGTAGGACACGGGGCAGGTGCCCCTGGAGCAGAATTCCAGAGGGCTGGAAAGAGCAGCGGGCGGAGCGTGGGAAGGAGGCTCTGGGGAATTGCTCCCTTTGCACCTCCAGTCATTAAAAGGGTTCAAACCCAAGGAGGAAGAGCCCAGGTCTCTGATCTGAGGGTAGAAGACTGTGCTAATTAACAGAAACAAAAATTCCCAGGACTTTTTAAGTGCTGGAAGGCGTCGCTGCCACCAAAACAAATAACCCAGGTTTAAAGCTAAGCCTGGCAGGGAAGCTGTTGGCAAACAGACTTTTAAAAATAAATAAATAAATAAATAAAAAGCTGCCACCTCCTTTTCCTTGACATTTCTCAAGCCTCCCTTTGATCTCCAGGCTTTTCCCTGGATCTCGTGGCCCTACAATGAGGGAAATGCCATCTCCAGGCCTGTGTGGCATCTGTGCTTCCACAGCAGCTTCAAAACTTGTCAGGGGGGATAAAGTTTGTCCTGGTGAGCCTTGATGATAAACTTGGGACTCCAGCTGCTGCTAATTACAGCACATTCCTCACTGGGATGTGGCTGGAGTTATCCTGGAGTTATTATTATGGCTGGAGTTATCCTGACCGAAAGGAAAAGCCAGTTGAAGGCAATTACTTGTGGTTTTGGGAATCTTCTCCATGTAACTGAGGTTTGGTGTCAGCCCTTTTACAGCTGAAGGAAGGAGAAGCTGCTCTCTTTGTAACGTGGGGGGAACGCTGAGAAATGTTGTGTAAAAGTGAGGAAAAGGGAGAGGGGGAAAATCCTCAAGGAGGAGGATGCTGAGGGACTCGTGCACCTCTCCACGTGTCTCTGGACACAGCTGGAGCACCTTGGATTGTTCCTGCAGGGTTTCAGGGAGAAGTGGCCCATCAGCTGGTGGTTCTGAGCTGCAGGGGAGGCACAGCACCAACTCTGTTCATCCAGGTGCAGAATTAACTCTGATCTCTTCCAGCTCCCGTGTTCAGGCTCCCGCAAGAGGAAAAACTCCCCTACAAAAAAAAAACCAGGATGGGAAAAAAAAAATCCCTCTGTAAAAACCAAGACAAGGGGCAGCCCAACCCACTCCAGGAGAGTTTCCTGGCTCCTTAAAGGAAAAAAAAAAAGGAATAAGGGGGGTGTAGTAGATCATCCTCTGGAGTTGATCCCATTATGACAGGGCTCATTACATCACATTTGGGTGCTCACTCTTCCATATGGGACACGGGGGACCCTGTCTGGGCCCACTGCTGGGGAAATGTCTCCAGTGCTGTTTGTGTGTCTTGACCCCAGGCAATCCTTCCATTCTTCCCTCGTTAATCCAGTGATTTGTGGAATGCCAGTGACCCCTCAGCGAGTCTCCTGAGCTGCCAGGGCTGGGAGTGACACGGAATTGTCAATAACAATATCTGGGGGAGTTCGTGGTGGAGCAACATTTCTTAACATTCAGGTCAAAGTCAGCCCCCCCCCGGCGTTTCAGAGAGTGAGGCTGATTGGAATGAATCAAATTAATTGCAAAGTTATCAATGCATCTGGGCTATTGGTAGTTTTTATTTCTTTTGGGAATAGCAGGAGCAAAGGATTTGCTGCCTTGGGTGGTTCTAGGATACCTCCTGGTGCTGGAATAGCCATAAAAATTCTAGAGAAGTGTGACACAGAAAGGAAAATAACTTTTAGAGGTAGGAAAGGGAGAGACACAAAAACCTGGGATGGTGGTAAAAAAAGTGAGATAGAATCATCAAGCCATGACATCCACGTTTGCCCTGCTCTGTCATGATGAGATTTGAGTGGAAAACTCTCATTATTCTTTTGATGGTCCTTTTTGTTGTTGTTGTTAATTAATGAAATCATTAAGGTTCTCCCAATCCTAAAGGGCCACTTCCCTGTTTGTTTGCAGGCAGGTGTATGGCCTTGTCCTTCTCCACCCTCAGCTACTCCAAGGCAGGATCCATCCTCCAAAAAAAGAGATGGGTCTTCTCTTACAGCTGGAAAGGAGCAGAGCTTGGGTGTCTTTATTCTGCAGCCCCTTCCTGCCTGTGCAGTACAAGGGCTGGAGAATAAACACACTGGGAAATGTTTGCTCTGTGTCCTGTAACAGGGTGCCCGTTGTTTACCTGCAGCAAACATCCACCCCTCAACTGGATAATAAAATAGTCAAGGAAAGGCACAATTTTAATCTTCTGAAGTTTCATAGATAATTATTCTCGATCGACTGGTTTGACAAGAACTGTCTTTCCCAGCGAATGGGGCTGGGGTGGGTTCTGGAAACGTTTTACAGTTATTTTCTGTTTCGGGTTTCCTGCTTCACCCAGTAATGATGGATTGGGGCACTTTTCTGAAAGAACTGACCCCAAGTTCCGCAGAAAACTGTCTGGCAGAGCTGAGAAATGTCACCCAAGACAAGGACACGGACTGGAAGAACTGTGGAAGGATTGTGGCTCTGTGGGAGAAACAGGGACGGGAGGGGAAAAACTTGTGAGCGGGGAAGAAAAGTCAGGGGCACTGTCAGGAGGAGTCTGGGGACACCTCCAGTGTGGCTTTAGGTGCTGCCTGGAGGAAGGGTTTGGATTTAGAATCAAAGAATTCCCATTGTTTAGGCCCTGCTTTATCCAAGCAACTGGAACTTTTTATGTCCCTTTGCAGATGAGCAGAATTTCCTTAAAGGAACGAGATGGCCCCCGACTGGAGCAAACAGCCAGCCCTGCTTTTTCTTCTGGTTGTCCCTGCTCAGGAGGGACTCGTATCAGTGAGTTATTGTTCAGTTAAGGTCAGCAGGGCCCCTGGTTTGGGCTGTGTCCCACCCAAAGCCCCCCGGGTGCCACGGGCAGAGCTCGGGGCTGACGCTGCCCTGGCAAATCGAGTGGATGGCTCATGGGGTGCATCATTTGCAAGTGGCTGAGCAAATGTGTTGCAGGGAAAGGCTGGGAAGACTGAATGGGAGCTGACAGTTTCCTTGGCACCCGAACCAGAAAGAAATCCATGGCTTTGTTTCTTGCTTAGCAGAACTAAAGGGCAAGCAAGGCACGGGGTGGCTTTAAGCTGCTGGTACCAAACGTGCAGGGTGGGAAAGAGTTCAATCCATAGGCAGCTTTCTCTAACCAGATTTGAATCAAAATAGGCTGTTTTCACAAGGAAGAGCCTCAAATCTTGTGCCTCGAGCTGGAAATTGTAAACTGACACTGGAGTTGGCTGCTTTGCCCCGTGGCAAAGTGATTCTGGGCTGCAGTGAAATCAAATTTACCCCCTTGGGGTAAGAGTGGGAGGGAGTGAGTGGGATGTGAGCAATTATCTGATGCTCTGGTGAGGAAAAGACCTTTCAGAGGAGGGTGGGACCCATCCCAAACTGGCATCTACCAGGCACTGGCCAGGAAATTCTTCCCTGCCTTGTTTGTAGGACTGAGGTGGGCGAGGAGTGATGTGCTGGGAGGGAGGAGAGGCAGGCTGGTACAAAAGCTGCACTGCAGGCTGTAGAATAAGGTGGTGCAATGTGCCCTTTCTCTTCCCAGTGGCCTCCCTGAGTGGTGCTGGGCTGTCCTTGGGGTGCAGAGGGTTAAAGAGCCCTCTGGGGCCAGAGCGGGGAGCTCTGCAACGCTCAGGATTAAAGTTCAGAGAGCTGGAGCCTGAGCTCTGCAGCCTGTGGCTGCTGTCACAGGGCACCAGAACAGAGCTGGGGCTTCCTCTGCACCCGTGGGAAACGTGGCTTTACCTGCAGCCCGGAGGTGACAGCCCAGCACCCGGCGGAGCAGCCTCGGGGGCAGAGGAGGAGCCGTTTGTTCCGTTCCTCTCCCGGGGGGAGCTGTTTGGAGCCGTCTGCATTTCACGCTGCCCTTGTGGTCGCCCCTTTCTCCCCGGGCACCCGCAGCAAGGACGTCCCTCCCTGCCGGGTTCCTCCTGGCAGGACGAGGGGGCGAGCCCAGCCTTGCCGGGCCGGTGGCACCGCTCGGAACCCCCGAGCAGCACGTGGAGCCCGGGGCAGGGGGGTCGGCTGCAGGACACGGGGGTTAAGGATGCAGCCCAGGGACCGAGTGTTTGTCCTGCTCTCTGTAAACAGAGCAGGCATGCCCAGATTTTCAGCTCTCCCCCTCTGTGCCGCCTGCAGAGGCAGCAAGGCTGGTGCTGAGCAGCAAACAGAGGGAGCCAGGCCAGGATCAATAAGGGGGTTTTGACAAGTTTGTTTGCTTGGCTGCAAAAGGCCTTGGGATGCAGTGAGTGGTACACGGTGACCCCATCTCCCCACCACACAACAAAATCTCCCCGATGGGTTCTTATGTGAGACAGGCTTTGCAGAGGCTCAAAACCACGAGGTTGTTTCTTGGGCTTGAAGACTCACAATTAAAAGCAAATAAATAAATGGCTTCCTGGTTTGGGCTGTTTGTGGCTGGTGATGTTTCCGAGCCCTTTTTTTTTTTTTTTTTCTCCTTTTTTCCTTACGACCAAAACACGAGGAAATGGATATTTTTTTTAAAAAGAAAAATAATTTAAAAGAAAAGAAAAAAAAAAAAAAATCCGTGACTGCAACCGCTCCAAAACTAAATATTGTGAAACTTAGGGGAGATAAAAATTATGCAAAGCTGACAGAGGGCTGATCCAGTGTCCTCCCTGCAGCCTCACCCAGGGAAAACGGGCTGCCTGCACCGTTAGCTGGGGGTTGTGTCACTGAGGAAGGACAGAGTGAGGCTGTGGGATGTTGCAGCTTGGCTTTGCTGTTGGAGAGGAAGCAAGAACGTTGTGCTGTTCCCTTCAGCCCCCCCAGGAACGGGCACCTTCCAGCCTGGCACTGCTCCAGCCAATCACAGAATCCCGGGATGATTTTGGCAGGAGGGGACCTTAAAGCTCGTGTCATCCCACCCCCTGCCCTGGGAAGGGACACCTTCCACCTTGCTCAGAGCTCCGTCCAACCTGTGCCTCTACCAAGGCATGAAAAATGCAATGCCTGCCGTTTCCCTGCCCCAGATTCTCCCTCCTCCCTGGTGCTGACTGTGGCAGTTTTTGCCCGTGCAAGAGCTGACTTTGCAGCTCCCTTTCCCATCCCTTGATTTTCCACCCTGACGTGTTGGAGGGTCCCTGTCGCTCCAGGCCCTGCTGCTCTGGGCACCCACCCACAGCCTCTCAGGCCTCGTCAGGGAGTCAAAATGCTCTTTTTTGGGGCACCCCACGCTCTGAGAGCTGTAGCCTGGTGGCTTCTCCTGAAGTGCCTGAGACAAAAATACATTTCCTGTTTAGAGAGAGAGCAAAGATCAGCCCCGAAGTGCGGCCGCCTGCTCTGGTACCTCAAGTACAAACAGCCCGTGCTGCCTGTGCCTGTTCCAGTGCCTTTTTCTCTCTAAAGGTCCATTAAACACAATTATACCAAGTCCATCTCCTGGCAGCATCACTCCTGACAGGCACAAGAGTTTTAGAAGTGTCAACTTGTTGGGGAGGATCCCTCTAAAAGCCCCCAGTGTGAATTCCCACCTTTGTTCTCAAGGCAGCAGCACCAAGCACCACCAAAGTGTGTTCCTACAGGCATTTCTCTGACACTTTTCCACCTTTGGTGACTGAGTTCTCTGTAAATATCACTCAGCCTCCCTGGGTGGGGTGCTGAGGTTGGGTTTGTGTTCTCGGCTCACAGGGAGAGAAAGGTTTGGGTTGTGAGTCAGCAGCTGCTCTGCAATCAAGGTCAGGACTTGCATTTTCTGTAATTAAGCACAAAACGGGCTTAAAGCCACCCTTAGGCCAGCCTGGGGCTCCCAGAGTCGATCAGAGCACCCATGAAATTCATCTCTGGAGGGATTCAGGGTCGTGCATTCTCTCTGTGGGGCTGCAGCAGAGGAATCTGAGCTGTCACAGCTCATCCTGTGCCCAGGTGAAGCTGGCAGGTCTCCTGCTCCCTGGCTCCTTGTTTTCTTTGCCACACGTGGTGCTTCCCAACCCCTGTCAATATTCTGGTCGATACCACGAGCTCTGCCTGGCTGGGTACATGAGATTTAGATAAGACCAGGGCAAATCTGTGCCATGATCTAATCAGGCCTGAGCAGCTGGGATGGCAGTTGACCCCGTATTTTCCCTGCTTGATAGATAATTCTGGTTTGCAGATTCCCATGATGGCTCAATCCTGCATTATTCTGAAGCTTCTCATCCTGCTTCAGAATCAATTATTGGGCCCATTTATAAGCCCAGGACTGGATCCAGTGAAACCAGAGTATGACCAAGGTCAGGCTGTTATTGTTGTGTTTGGATACCCGAGTTCATGGTCTAAATTTTCGGAGCTGCTGATCCCACTGAAGATCCCAACTGAGCTCTTGCCAAAGTGCTCCTGGGAACTCTGTGTGGGATCTCCAGTGGCTGGAAAGGCCAAGTTCTTTTGGTTTTGCTCAGTTCTGGGGACGTGTCACCTGGAAGGAAGGAAGGGCCCGAGGAGGGAGGAGGGGAAGTTCCACCAGTGTGTGGCTGTATTTTGTGTCTGTGGTGATGTGTCCTTCTCCCCCCTGAGGCCCTGCAGGCAAAGCTTGGTGGTCCAAGGAAGGACTGGAGGTGGCCCTCAGTGCCCTGGGCTGGGGGACAAGGTGGGGATTGGGCACGGGGTGGACTCGATGGTCTTGGGGGTCTTTTCCAACCTCAGTGATTTTGTGATTCTGAGCAAACCCTCTGCACCTCCAAGAGGTTTTGGTCTTCTGTACTGGTATGAAACACTAAATGTTAATTTATCCTGTGACTTTTGAGAGAAACAAGGTTTTCTATGCCCTGCCCCAGCCCCTGTTGTTGGTGTGGATACGTGTAGAGCTCTGAGGTCCCCAGTGTCCCAGTGGGATGAGCAGAGCCTCCTCTCAGTGACATCCAGGAGTGTCCAGCACCACAGCCTGCAATTTCTGCTTTAAAACTGGCTGCCTGGGCCTGAACCAAGATCACACAGTGACTCAGAGCCGGGAATAGAAGAGAGGAAACTGCAGTTCATGCTGCTCGTCTGACCACTGAGCCCAGCAGTGCCCAGCTCCTCCTGCTCCATGTGGGCATTTGGGAATCCACCTCGGGACAGTCATCTGCTCCAGTGCAAGAGAGGGAGGAGAAGAGAGAGAAAAAAAAACCCAGACAACCAGCACTAATAGCCATTAAATTGCTCGTGAACTTCTCTGCCTAGAAAACAGGGGCAGTTCTCCCCACCCAAATTTGGATTCTGGCACTTCCCCAGCTGAAGTCATAGCCCAGCTCTCCAGCGCTTTTTGTTGGGTTTGGATTTTTTTGTTACCGAGTTCCTGCATCTGGAGTGCCAAAAAAGCTCCTTTTTTTTTTTTTCCCCCTTTTTTTTTTTTTTTTTCAGGAAACAGCAGTGTCATTTCTGCTCGTCAGCCACCCCAGTGAGTGAGTTCTCATCAGCTCAAGTGACAACAAACGCAGGTGCTTCTCTGCTTTTTCTGTGGAGGGCGAGTCCTTTCAGCAAACTTTGGGAGGGAACAGCTGCTCCCAGTAAAACACCAACTATCCCGCTGACCCAAGCTGAAATGTGACGTGGAAATGGGATTTTTGACCTTGAGAGGTACAAAGCTGCTCAAAGGAGGGACCCTGTGAAGATTAAAAATAACTAATCTTTTGTAATGCTTCTGTAACTAATAGAGCTGGATGAATTCATTGCAAAACCAGGGGCCAAATCTTTAAATAGCACAAACCAGCCCAAGTCTTTTGACGACTTTTGAAGTCTTCAGCTGAAGAACTGGCCCAAGCTTTTGCAAACATTAATTTAGGAACAGCTGGTTTTGTCAACTGCATTCTTGCCTCATTTTTCCTATCCTCTGCTCATTTTGTTCACACACACGAAAAAAAAAAAGATACTTGTTGCTGCAGATGTTTAGGGAAGGCTGTTTTGTCTAAGGGTTCTCATCTCGAGGGCTGGCTGGATGAATAGAACACTGATTTTTCCTCAGCTCAGGGTTCTGTTAGACAAGTTAGATGCCGTTATAACGTCGAGATGTCTCTGTACAAGTGTGTATATATAAATGTATATATTTTGTGTCTCTCCTCGCAGCCGTGTGAGTTAAGCAGCCATCTCCCACGAATAGCGGCCAGGGCCAGGTCACAAACTTCCCAGAGCAGGGGACCCGTTTGCGTACAATCCAAGCAATTACCAGCAACGAACAGTACTTAGTAAACCCAAACAAAACCAAAAGAACCACTCCTGCTGCCATCAACGCTCCGGCGGGAGGGAGGGGGGGAAAAAGAAAAGGTTAAGAAAAAAGTTTGTTGGTCGGTTGGTTTGTTTGTTTGTTTAAAGAAGTGAAACCACTTTTTGTTTGGGTTGAATGGAGCGGCTGCTGGGGCCGATGGGGAACGGTGTGCGGGGCTGCGGGGAGCGGGGTTGGGAGGAGCGGGGCTGTTCTCCCGGCGTTGGAAGGAGAGGGGCTGTTCTCCCGGCCGGGAGTGCGGGGAACGGTGTGCGGGGCTCCGGGGCTGCAGGGATCGGAGTTGGAAGGAGAGGGGCTGTTCTCCCGGCCGGGGGTGCGGGAAACGGTGTGCGGGGCTCCGGGGCTGCTCCGCCGGCCGAGATCCAGGAGCGGGGCCGTTGTGCCGGCTGTGGGATGCGGGGATCGGGGGGATGCTCTCCCGGCTCCGGGGCTGCGGGAAACAATGTGCGGGAAACGGTGTGCGGGGAACGGGGCTGCTCTCCTGGCGGACCCTGAGGGGCTCCGAGGATCCGGGCTGTTCTCCCGGGGAAGGTTTACGGGGAACGGGACTGCTCTCCCGGCGGGGAGGGTCCGGCTCCGGGGCTGCGGGGATTTGGGACCGGGGCTGCGGGGCGGCTGTGCCGGCAGGGGGTTCGGCTGCGGGGATTTGGGACCGGGGCTGCGGGGATTTGGGAGCGGGGTTGCGGTGCCGTTGCGGGGGTGGCCGAGCCCCCCCTTGGCCCCGCTCGGCCCGGGCAGCGCATGCTCCCTGCCGGGCCCAACCTGCCCATTTAAACCGCGGCGGAGGCGCGGGCGCGGAGCTGGGCTCGGCTCAGCCGCGGGCAGCGCCGAGGTAGGACGGGCACTAGGAGCGGGATCGGGGATGGTCGTGCCGGGCAGCGGGAGCGGCTCCTGGGGGAGCTGCCGGGGCTCTCGGGGGGTCCTGGGGGGCTCCAGAGCTCAGCACTCGTAGCCCAGGACCGGGCGCTGCTCGGACCCCGCTGATGCTCCCGCGGTCCCGCTCCGGCTCCGCGGGGGACGGAGGGGAAAACAAAAAGCCCTGTGGGGTGGGGGGCAGAGCAGGAGCGGCCGCAGGTAGGGCTGTGGGCGGGCGGGGGGTCCCGGGTACAGCAGGGTGTGCCGCGAGTTTTTTCCACGCTTCTCATTCTCGCAGAGACATCCGCGGCGAGCGGGGCGGGCTGGAGGATCGCTGAGCGGGCTGGAGGATCGCTGAGCGGGCTGGAGGATCGCTGAGCGGGCTGGAGGATCGCTGAGCGGGCTGGAGGATCGCCGAGCCGGCTGAAGGAGCCCGGGGAGCGGGGATGTGACTTCCAGAAATCCTGGAGACTCGCAGGGACAGGTCAGTGAATTCTCAGAATCCGAGAAAAGCAGCGCCGGGCAAAGGGAAGTTTTCTTTACACGTGGTTGGAGGCTCTTGTTTGGATTTGCTGCCAGGTTATCTGTCTCTCCCCGCCAGCTCTAGTGGGAGTTTGAGCGGGCTGATGCTTCAACAGTGGTACCTAAATGTCATAATGTGGGCATTCCAGAGATTACTGACTTCGGCGTGATATTCCAGGGTTTGCTGACTTTGGCGTGGCTCGAGATTTTGGTGGTAAAATTCCTTAGTTGTTTATGATAAACATAAACTAGAGGAGTAATTTGTCTTCCTGTGGATGGCAGCTTTAGGAGGAAGAGAAAGGCATTAGAATA
Source organism: Pipra filicauda (assembly GCF_003945595.2). Taxonomy (NCBI): domain Eukaryota; kingdom Metazoa; phylum Chordata; class Aves; order Passeriformes; family Pipridae; genus Pipra; species Pipra filicauda. Next base: position 46,400 of record NW_024104757.1, read on the forward strand.
AACTTAATATTGACTCTGGTGATGACCAAACTTGGCAAGGTGTTTGGTTTTCTTGCTTATAATTAAAACAGAAAACAGCAAACATTGAAAGGGAAATGTATCAGGAAAAGGTTTGCTGGTGCCCCTCCCCTAGACCTGTCAGACTCCTGAGCAGCACAGGGAAAGGGCTCAGGCTCCAACCCTGTCCCACCCTGGTGCTGTTCTGGTTCTAGCTGTGGTTCAAGCGAGCAATGTTTGTACGTGTAACATGAGAATAACTCGAAATTTATAGAAATAGAACATGAGTAAGAACTTCAAAAGTACCCAAATGACCTGGGCACTGAAGTCATGCAGGCACTCCTGAAAAACGTGTACCAGCCTTTAAACCTTTTCTATTATTTGCCCCACCTGCAATTTTCTTTCTTTTTTTTTTTTTTTTTTTTTTCATTTTTTTAAATGTGTGATGCTACCTCTGGACTTTCTGGCATCATCCCTCTACCCTTCCACTCGTGGGGAGTGGCAGAGCCAGGAAAGCCAGATTGCCAGCCCTGCTCTGGGATTCCAGGCGGTGCCCAAAAAACTCTGGAACTTATTACCACCAAGCCATGGTGGAAGCCAAGAGCTCTTGGCTTATGGGATGGGGGGGGAGGGGGGAAGGAAAAAAAAAAAAGGATTAGAAATTTGATATGGATAACGAGAATCTGCAGAATTAATAGCAAATTAAATGAGAGCTGTATGAGGGGTAGAAATCCCTGTATTTCAGGGCATAAGCAGATCTTGGGATTTAGGAGGAAACTTCTCCTTGCAGGGAGGTTTTGCTCACACTGGCTGCTGGTGGGATATTCCCCTGCAGGCTGTTACAGACATGGCCTGTGCAGGGATCTCTGAGTGTTGTGTCAATTCAAGTGCCTGAGCCTCCAGGTGTTTCCCAACATCAGGTTGTTTCTGGAAGGCCCAAAGCACCTGGTTTTGTGCAGAACCTGCCCAAGGATAAGAGTAACATCACCTGTGAGCAGAGCAGTGGTTTCACAGGCTGTCATCCCTGTAGTAAAGTGGTAGTAGATGCCTCCATGTCCTCCAGACAAACTCCAGCAGCAGCATTCCTAAGGTGTACAGTCAGATTTTTGTCAGCAGTGTCTGGATGTATCCATGTTATATCCAGGGTGGGAGAAGCTGAAATCACTGGGCTGATCACTGAGCTAAAAAATACAGCCCTTGGTCTCTTTATCTTTGCCAGAGTTCCTCGGAAACGATGTTTAGCATAAACTCTTGGTAACCTTTTCCCCAAACTGTTTATCTCGCTGGAGCACTCAAGTGGCAGGGTTGGGGTGGGGGGAAGGGGGTGTTCTTGGGTTTTTTTTTTCTCCCTGAGTTTCATATCTCTGCTCTTCAACTCCATATGGAGCTTAGGGTGATGGCTGGACTCTTGTGCTTGATGGCATTAGGGCTGCATGCTCTTAAAAATAAAAAGAAATAACCTTAACTACCCAGTTTTGTGTTAAAGCTACAAGTAGAAGCTTTGCTTAAAGTTTGAACCAACAAAGCTGGTCCTGAAAGCATCGACTCCATTGTATGATGAAGTGATGGGGCAAAAACTACTCTTTGAACATAACTCTGTGGGTCTCCTCACATGTCTTCTGGTGAAGCCTCTTTGGAAATACCTGGGAGCAGAGTTCCTGCATCACTGAAAATCTTAACCAGGGCCCCTTGTGTTGGACCCACAAGAAGCTCTCAGGGTTTGCAAATGACTCCTGAGGAATGTGCAAAGGCAAAGGAAGACAGAGTTTGGTGTTCTGTAAAAGCAGTGTTTATATGTGATATTTCCAATCCACTTCGGCTTCCATGGTTTTACAGGGACAAAAAAAAAAGCCTGGAAAGTTGTGCCTGCGGTGCTTCCCTGACTCCTCCCTTCGTCAGGAGTCCTGTGGATGGGGATGTGGCAGAGAACTTCAGGGTTTGTGTGGACACTTCCTGGCAGTTGGTTTCATTCAAGCTGCCTGTGAGTCTGTCAGGTCTGGTCCCAGGCTGGAGCCAGTGCTCAGAGCCTGCTTTCAAATAACAGGAAAAAACACAGAACAGGCATTACAAAATAATATGCTGATGGTCTCTCTTTTTCTCCATGGCTTTTTTTTCCTCCTCTGGCTTTACTCCCTTCAGAATTTTACCCCACTTTTGTCACAGTGGGATCTTTCAGACCAGCTCTAAGTGGTGTGAGTAAGGTGTTTGTGTTTATCTTCCACCTTCCTCTACCTTGGAGCAGTTCACCCAAGGAGTGTCTTGTTGTGGTAGCTGTTTTAGGTTTTCTTTAATATGCAAGTTGCTGCCTCCTTGTCTTGGCTGGGGCAACATCAAAGCAAAACTCTTGACCGTTGGGTGAAAGTTGGGGAGGTTTGTGATGGATTCAAGGCTCAGAGGGAGCAGAAGAGAAAGGAGCTGCAGGCAGTGGTCAGGGTGAGCAGGTAATGAATGAAAGGGGTAAAGCCTTGAGCAGTGAGAGAGAGGTGGGATGGAGACACTGAAACCCAGAAGAGTTTTGTCTGGTGAATCTCCTCCACTCACTTCTATTGCAAATAATTCCATCATGTGATGGTGTGCTGTGGCTCCTGCAGGAGGTGGGGGCAGTCAGCCCAGGACAGCTATTCCTCATAAACTCAACCCAGACAGCCAACCTGGGGAGTCTTGTGATCCCTCAGCCGTGCAGCTGAACCCATGGTCGAGGCTGGGAGTGGAGCAAGGGAGTCATGAGAGGCTTGTGAGCAGCCTGTCAGCAACTCTCAGCATTGACTCGAGTTCTGAATGCTTAATATCAGGAACCAAAACTGTTCATGGGAGAACAGGAACCCTCAAGCTTGGCTGAGAAAGGGGTTGGAGACCCTCATCCTTGCTTGTAATAAGCAGGGGGGATTTTAAAGCTGTCTCTGCAAGGTGATCCAGCAATGTGTGAGCTCATGGCAGACTGTCTGTAAACATGGGCTGCACAACATAAAGCAAATCTTGCACTCTCCACAAACAAAGCAATAGGAAAATAGTAAACTAAAGGATTATTTATATACATCTCCGTGTCCCAGGGCTTGTGTTGGTCAGTTACAACTAGGATTGATATTTATCCCTTGAAACCCGTTCTCCCTCTTGTGCTGCTGTTGCTCCTCACTGCTGGAAGAATCTGAGCCTGATCTTGTGTTTTGGAGCTGCTGATGTGTCCAACCCTCTGAGCTATCGAGTTGCTGGTTCAGAAAACAGAGCTGAGTGGAACTATAAGGGCACCATTTCATGATTGTTGTTTGTATGCACGCTGTTCCTTGGAGGTCCTCTAATTTGTGCCCTTCCTCCTTGTTTTCATATCCTAAAATGTCAGTTCCTCTTGCAGTCCAAAAATATTTGCTTAACATTTTGCCAGCCTGCAGAAGAGGAGAAACAGACCCCCGTGAATATTGTCTGGCAAAATAAGGGACTGTAATGTAGGAATGTGGTTCCAATGGCTTCTTTGTCTCGGGGCTGGAGGCACTGGAACACACACAGCAATAAGCAGGTGCTTGATTTGCAGCTCTGAACCGTTTTTTCTTCTTCCTTGTTGCTGTACAGGAGCTAAAAGAGAGTGCTGTTAGTCCAGATCCCAAGGACCTGGCCCTGCCTTACATCCAGGGAAACCTTGTTTGAGTAAGACATGAAATTAGCCCTGATTTCAGAACCAGCTTCTGGTGACTTGCAGATGAATTCTCATAATTCATAACGCTCAGGAGGTGTAAGGATGGCCTCTGGCAAAATAATGAGGTTTATTTGAAAATAGAAACTTAAAACAACGCTGGGCGCTGGGCTTGGTTTGTGAGGTGTAAAGTTTTTCCCCTTCAGTTAAGGGAACAGGTTTTTTTTCCACCTTCATTTGGGTGAGAGCTGAAGTTCTCTGTGGTGGTTTGTCTCCAGGAGCTGGGACTTCAAGAAAAACACAAATCTAATGAGTGCAGTGTCTCAAATCCATGCAGGTTGTCAGCACTCGAAAGACATTAATGTTCTTGCAGAGCAGGCTGGAGCCAACTTTTGGGAATAATGTGCACATAGTTGTGGATAACATCGAAATCTGGCCTCAGATTGATGGGTTGAGGCTCTGGGTGAAGTGGTGCAGGCAAGGAAATCCGTGGATCACACTTTCATCACCAGGTGGAGGAGTGAATCCTGCTGGGCTCTGACTCGGGGCATCAAAGAGACTGAGGTGGTGATCAAACCTCAACTCTGGTGCTATTTTGCCATTTCCTCCCAGTTGCCTGCTCCTAATTCAAGAGCAATGGGCAGAGCTGGCTCTTGGGTTCGGTTTGAGGTGCCCCTGAGTGTCCCCTCTCCATTCTCTGTGCTCTGCACAGACACCAAACCCCTCCCCACCAACTGCACCCTGTGAGTGAGGTCCCTGGTGGTGATTTTGTACCTTTTCCATCAGCAGTGCCCTGTCTGGGAATGTTGGGCTGGAGAAGCATCTGCCACTGCTCCAGAGTGCTTTGCTGCTCTCTCTCCCCTCTGCCCAGGGCTGTGGTGCCACATCACTTTGGGGAGGGGGCACCCAAAGTGTCGGTCACCCACAAGACCCGAGCTGTCACTGAGTGTCCTGTTAGTTCTCTCCCTGTTATCACTGTGCTACCTTGCTCTGGATTCTGGAGTAAACCAATAAATTCTCCCTTCAGAGCTGTGCAAAGAGAATAAAGGATTGTTGTGGCCACAGAGAGAGAGAGAGAGAGGGGGAGAGAGAGAGAGAGCTTCCTTGTAGGTCTGTGGCGGGAGGCACTTCATAAATACAAAGAGATGGAGCACAAAGGGACAAGGAGATGACAGTGGCTTCCAAGGCTGTGGTACCAGGTACTGGCTCGTGGCGTGACAGGGGAGGGCTTTGTGCAGCCACTGTTGCTGTTGGACTCCAGAGGTGCGTTTGGGAATGTTTATGACAAACGATTCCTGTGTGTGAGGGGCGGTGGGAGCAGCTGGAGCAGCGCTGGAACAAAAGGCTGCTGTGCTACAGCCAAGGCCGACTGAGCAATTAATGGGCCTGGAAGGGTGGCTTTTCATGAGAATTGACTGAAGCCGGGGTTGGGAGAGTGGCTGAACGTCGTCTGGGGAGGGGTCTGACCGTGCATGTAGAAAGGAGAGCACGGGAATTAACACAGGGGGATAACTGGAGGGAGGAAAGGAAGGAAGGAAGGAAGGACGCTTCCCAGCTATTAAATCTTTTAGCCTATGGATATTGTTTCAGGGGAAATTCTTGCAAGCTCAGTGCTTGAGACCCATCCATTCAGGCTGGACAAATCACTGGAGAATGTGCTGTTGGGAGCAGTCCTGCAGCAGCCCCGGGGAAGATGATTCAACAGGGCCTCTTTCAGCTTTGATTCCTGCAAACAGTCTGCGTTTGTGCTGCCCCCAGATCCTCCCATTCATCACTGTCTGTGGCCAATGCTGATAGCAGAGCAGGAGCCTTTTGGGCAAGAGCAGGGAATGCTGGCTGTCCCTGGGCTAAACCCTGCATCCAAGGCCAGTCAGCACATGCTGATGCACAGCCAGGATGGCCCAGGACGGTGCTGGGGATAAGCCCTTTCCCAGCCCTTACTGGGCAGAGCCAGCTCTGTGCCCGCCCGAGGTGCCCTGGCTGTTTGCCCAAGGCAGCCCAGAGCATGTTACAGGAATATCAGAGGTCTTTCTGCTTCATTTGTAGCTCACTGAACTTTACTCCAGTAAATAATGGCAAGAGAGAGAGACCTGTGTGGAGAGAAAATCCTGCCTCTCTATCCAAGTCTTCAATGTACAAACTTTCATTTATCCTTTGCTGTTACAACAGGCTTTCTCTGGGACTTTTTCAGCTCCCAGACCACTTTGCTGCCTGTCCTCCCTGGCAGATGCAGTCTGTGCTCTGCACCAGCTTAAACCTGTGCCACAAAATCCCTGAGCACCCCTGCTCAGAGGGCTCTGCAAAATCCAGGCAGCTTTGAACCTGAACTCCACGCTTGGTTACTAAAAATCTAATAATTTAGGGCTGATATTCTCTCCAGGGCTCAAAATAGAAGTGAGGGTCCTGTTTGTAAGCAGACACGGGGTGGGGAGTGAGTGGGGTGGCAAAAATGCCTCACTCTGGTCACCTCCTGTAGAAATGGCAGCTTTGAGCCTTGCTCTCTGAAAGGTGGAAAACTCCCCTTCCAGATATTCCATGCTGCTGTATTTTGTGGGAATATTAAACCCCTGCGTGCTCTGATAGTGAGAACGAGGAAAGGGGAAAAAAAAAAAGCTTTTTAAGTTTCCCATAATGACCTTCCGGTGAAACTTATCTGCCTCAAAAAATAAAATCTGATGGCTTCTTATCTTTGCAATTATCCAGACAATTTTGGGCAGGAATAAAATCATAGAACCCCACGTTTTCAGACCCAGGCCCCGTGGCTGGTCTGTCGTGATAAGGAAAAGGCTCTCTGTGCTCCAGCAGGGATCTGAGGGCCCTCATTAACCCAGGGGAGTCGGGTGCAGGGAGAAAGGCAGAGCTCGAGCAGCTTTTGCTGCCCCAGGCACGTGAAAACTGCTCTTCTGGTGACTTTGATCCGTGGACTGTGCCCTTAGAGAACCAGGGAAAATTCCTGTTGTTCCCTGTGCACCTGTCCCTTTGGCAGAGGGGGCTGGCTGGGTGTGTTTTGGAGTTTGTGAGGGCTCTGGGTGTTTAATGGAGTGTGGTGAGGAGATGCCAGTCCTGAGCAGGTAAAACTCTGTGTGCCAGGCACGAGTCCTGCTGTGGTTCTTCCAGCCCACTGTGGAGATCCCTCTGCAGCTGAGCTCAGCTGTGGGGGGTTTATTGGGGCACTCAGTCCTTCCCCTCATCAGAGCTGAACTGAGCCCTCCAGTGCAGTTCTTTTGGAGTGTCTGTGATGGAAACATGAAGGTTCCTGGAATTGTGGCATAAACCCACCTCTGGCCAGAGGGGTGACTGGAAGGGTGGAAGTGGTGGGTGACTGGGACAACCACCCCTTACAGCAACTCCCAGTTTAGCATTTTTAAAGAGTTTTGCTTCATCCCCTCCCCCTTTGCACGCTCCCACCCTGGGGGAGTGCCCATCCCACGTCCATCCCTGTGCTGGCTCCGAGTGTTCCCGGCGCTGGGCAAAGCCTGGCGTGCCCAGGAGGGGCTGATGTGACTGATGGGGGTTCTGCACTCACAGCTGCCTCTCGGGGCTGTTCCTCGTGCTGCCAAAGGCTCTTTGTCTCGTTCAAAGCCATGACCTCGTTCTACAGACAGAAAACAGAGAGGGAGAAAAACCCACCGACCTGCCAGGGGAGGTCAAAGGGCTCTGCTGAGAGATATGTCAGCATCAAACTTCTGGGGCAGGGGCACAAATAACTGGGATTGCAGACCAGAAAATTACCATGAAAAAATGGACTAACTACCATGTGATTACAAAAGAGCCCATTAGTTCTGTGTGTGTCCAGGACTCAAAGTGTGTCCTTTGAGGAAGAGCACAAGGTCACGCTCCCAAACCTTGAAGCAAAAGGGGCTGTGTAAGTGTGTGCCTGGTGCTCTCTGTGTGGAGATTGGGTTGCTCTCCTCCTTTTTCCTAAGGCACAAACTCTTCTGGTGAAAGAGGAAAGCTCAGAGTTATCAGTGTTGGGTGATAGCAGCTCCCACTGGGTTTAAATTTGTCAGCCCCCTCAGTGCTGCTTTAGCAGCCTGTGGGGGTACAATCTGGGGGAATGAACACCCCTCCAGCCCTCCCGGGGCTCAGCAGTTTGTTCCTGGGTTGCTCCTGCCTCATCCATGGGTGAGGGGCTGGATTTACAGTCTCAGGGGTCTGTGCCACCCGTGGCCTTTGCTCTGACCCCTCATACATCAGGACTGTCCTCTCCACCCCAAGGCTGGTCCTGAGACTCTGCTGGCCCCGTGACTGTCACAGCTTTCCAGATAAAGCTGGGAATGATGAAGCTGTGGGAAAGAAGTCCTGGAGCTGCCTTGGAGCCACGGTGTGCTGGAGCAGGAGGAGCTGAAGTTGGCTGTGCCTTGCTGAGGGGTCAGATGTCCCATTACACAGCCCCTTTGCTTTAGTTGGAAACAACAAGTTCCAGTTTCACTTCCCGTTTTCCCAGCCCTGTGGACAGGCAATGCAAAGTGGACACAGTAAAGCCATAAGGGCTTCTGCCTCCTCATCTCTGTTCAGATGGGGAAATAATTCTTCTTTCACTCATCACTAGTGATGAGAACTCAGAAGTTGTGTGTCAGTGCTTTCAGTGCTGAGGTGACCCATGTGTGTGTTCTCTGTGTGCCCTGACATCCTTCCACCAGCACTAGTTTGCTCTTCTCTTTGCCAGTTCCAGGTCGTTGGGGTAAAGAAGTGCTTTATGATCTGCTTTCCCTGTTTCACTCCTGGTGATCATTATTCCCTAAGGATTCCAGCAATGCAAACCTGGGAAATCCCATGTGCTCGCTCAGGCAGGGCTGGTGGACAGAGGACTTCATACCTCAAAATGAGGTGGTGACGACCAGCACAAAAGTTCCTGTGCAACTTAGGGATCTGCAGTGGAAGGAAATGCAGATTCCAGGCAGGTATTCACAGGATTTTGGTGAGTGTGCTCCTGCCTTTGGCTTGGCTTTGCCTGTGGGGACACTGGTGAGGGTGCCCTGAGCCTTGGACCTTCCTGCTGCGTGTGGTGGGTGTTCTGTAGGGGTTTTGGAGGACTGTCCAGTCTCAGGGCTCTGGGGACAGTGTAGGTACGTGGGGTGACAGTGCTGCAGCCTGTGGTCTGTGGCACTGCCAGACTCCAGCAGGATTCCCTGGCTGGAGAGGTTTGGATGCTCTTCCACCACTGCTGACCTTTGCAAGCCTCATCTCTGCTAAGGACGTGCCCGGGGGTCCCTCTGGGCACAGCCAACCCATCCCAGAGCCCCAGATCCCAGCTCTGCAGGGAATGGTGAGTAACTGGGAAATGCAGCTGGTGTCACTGGGCCGGCTGTGCCGCAGGATCCCAAGAATGGGGGGGGTCAGAACCACCTGTTGGAGTTTCAGCCCTGGGGAGGCCGCTGCCCTTTTTAACAGCATCCCCCTCTTTTTCCTTGCTCCTCACTTCCCGGTATTCCCTTTACAACCAGCCCATTGTGCTGTGGGCTACGGCAGCTGGGTGGAGTGTTTCAGGCTCAAGTGTAATTTCAGTGCCTTTAAAAACCTTTGGAGGGCTCTTTTTTTCTTTTTTTTTTTTTCCCCTGAAGAGGACAGCAACGCCAACAAGGGATAATTTGATGGATTACTCTGCGGGGCTGAGGGGCTCTCCTTAATCCCCTTTGTGGGGCTGCTTGACGAGACGAGGAGCAGAAGCCCCCAGCCCCAGGCAGAGAAAAGGCAGCTCAGCAGGGTGGGTTTTACACGCTGACATATAAATACAGGCCCTGGTCATGTGGTGCCGGATATAATCTGTGCCCGTTACCACGCCGTGGAGAAGGGGGCACCTGGAGGGGGCTTAATTTTTTTTTTTCCCCCCCCCTTTCCAGTTCAATTTACATTTTTATTCTTCTGCTAAAAATAATAAACGGAGAAGAAAGGCCGGGGTGGGGGAGAGGTTGATCTGGATCAAATGCCGGGGTGATGGGCATGGTATTTAAACGCCAGAAATGAGCTCCAGTGAAAAGCAGAAGCAGATCATCTCATTTCCCCTCCCGCTCCAAAACGGGGGCTCCTCTCGTGAATAAAAGCAAGAGCTTGGGTCGTGCAGCAGCAAAACAAAGCTGTGGCTCTGATGGAGAGCCAGCCAACCTTGTCTGGAGGTCTGGAGCTGTTTGCAGCAGACCTGACGCCGGCTCAGGAAAGCGTGACCGGAGGGAGCGAGGCTGTTGGGGTGGGTGCATTGTGTGTGTTTTGGACTTTGTGAGGCCTCTGGGTGCTTAATGGAGTGTGGTGAGGAGATGCCAGTCCTGAGCAGGTAAAATGCTGGGAGACCACCCTGTGTGCCAGGAACAAGTCCCGTTGTGGTTCCTCCAGCCCAGTCTGGAGATCCCTCTGCAGTGAGGTGTTTATTGGGGCGCTCGGTCCTTCCCCACATCAGTGCAGTTCTTTTGGAGTGTCTATGATGGAAACAGGGCTGAGCTACAGACCAGCAAGGTAAGGGTCAGCCTGTCAGCCTTGGACCTTGCTTGCTGCAGAAATCTGGGTGCCCAGCTCTAATCTGTGCCCCATTGTTGTCCATGCTCCTCCCATGGATCTCCTAGGCAGGCTGAAGCCTGGTGCTGCTGCCTGCCAAGCACAGGGGAGTTAATGACACCCTCTGGCACCACTGTGGGCCCTGGGCTCATGTCTGTCCCTCTGAGAGCTCCGAAAATGTCAGTGTGGCCTCCACTGAGTCAGTGACCCCGTTAGTCAGACAGGCGGTTCCTGTTTGTAACGGGAGGGGAGGAGGAGGAGGAGGAGGAGGACTTGCTGGAACTGGCCACTCTTTGCTGCTGTATCTTTCCTGTGGTCAAACAGTCAGGCACGGGAGCTAAGGCAGCCAAAGGCTGGGAGGAACCTCCTGGCAGGAGCAATTCCTTTGCCAGAGGAAGAAGCAGGTTGTGGGACAGGAGGTCGGTGGAGTCTGGGGCTGCTCTGCTGTCTGTGTGATGTTCGTGTTATGGGGTGAGGATAAAGCATCCCTAGGGCTATTGGCACGTGGGATACCAGAGGTGTGAAGGGGAAGGGGGACAGACCCTGGAGAGCATCCTCTCTGTGCTGGCAGTTCCCACATGGAGATGGCAGCGAGCAGGCCAGGGATCCGTCTGTGCCTCGGGAGTGTGGGGAGCACAAAAGGCTCTGAAGAGCTCTGGCTTTTGGAGAGCCCTGAGAGCAGGATGATCCTGCTGTGGGTGCTGCAATGAAGAGGTTGCAGCGAGGCAGGAAAGAACCAACCCCCAGTTGGGACAAATTCAAGCATCTCCCTTTGAACCAAACCGTGCAGGAGTCGGAGCTGCCATTGGGAACCCCCCCTCCCCTGTAGCATCTCCCATTTGTCCTGGATTAATATATCCTGGCTGCTGGACACTGCCCTGTGGGGTGGGGGAGGGCATTTCAAATGGACTGGGGTGCCCAGGTCTGCCTTGTTGTTCTCCTCTGGGGGGGTTTCCACCTGCTGCTGCTCTTCCCCTAAGCCGGGCTGGTATAATGGAGCTCAAAGGAAATGCAGAGTTAATTCAGAGACTAAATAAATGCCCGCTCTCCCATCCCTGCTTTATGACCACTCCCCTCTGCCCACACTGTGAATGAGGGTCAAGGAGATTTGGGAGGGGAGGGGGAAGGGGAGAGGGTCAGGAGAGGTCAGGTGAGTTTTCCATTGCATCCCGCCCGGCCCTGCCAGAGCTATTCTCCATGGTGGATTTTACATTCAGCGGCCCTGAATGGACACTGATAGCTGTGAAAGGCTCTGGCACTGCATGAACAGCCCTTCCCTAAGCACTCCCCCTTGTGCTCTCTCCCATCCTTTCTTCCAGAGGGCTTCCAGGGAGTGGGGAATTAATAACGTTCCTAAAGAGCCCCTCGGAAGGTTGGAAATGTGATTTTGGGGTTAGGAATGGAACCCCAGTGGCTTGCAGGACCCTCTGCCCTCCTCTCTCTCTCTCTGCTGCCCCTTGGGAATGGGTTTGTGCATCAAACCTGCCGTGCCATGGGAAGGGAAGGTGAGGATCCATCCATGTCACCTGGGAACTGCTGAACAGGAGCAGCCCCTGCCTGAGCTTTTCCTTTCCCAAGGCAAAGGCTTTCGTGGGGCAATTTTTTTTTCTATATAAGACAGCCCTGACAGGTCAAAAATAGTTGGCAATAGAATCATGGAATGGTTTGAGTTGGAAGGGACCTTAAATCTCATCTTGTTCCACCCCCTGCCATGGGCAGGGACACCTTCCACTGTCCCAGGTTGCTCCAAGCCCCGTCCAACCTGGCCTTGGACACTTCCAGGGATGGGGCAGCCACAGCTTCTCTGGGCAACCTGTGCCAGGGCCTCCCCACCCTCACCTGGGATCTAAATCTCTGTTGTCTGTTCACTGCTGAGGTTGAACTATTGAGCAGGTGCATGACTGGCATAAATCAAAGCCTGCAACCATATTTAATATCATTTCTTGTCCCTTTTTGCACCCATGTGAGAGACTGGAAGGATTATGGAGTAGCAGGATATGGATTCTTCTAGGAATAAATGAGTTTTTCTCTGCCACGTAAATACACCCAAATTTTATTTTTGGAAAATGTTCCTGCCTCAATCTTCATTCCAAGCACTAATGAGATGGGATGACTTATAAGATCCTGGGTTGGAAAGATTTGAGGAGACTGGGGGGAGGAGGGACTGCAAGAAGTCTTTGCTTATGTGTGTCCATGGGTGCCCTGCACATTATCCACCTTCTCCAGGTGTCTTGGGGTTTGTTTCTCCTCAAAGCAGGAGATGTGATCCTGAGTTCATGAGTGAGGGCACACAGAGGAAGTGGGAAGTGAACTTGAGCTGGTGATGGTGTTGTTCCATGGCAGGGAGTCCGTGCCTCTGCCATCACCAGGACATCCAGTCCTGTTCCCATGTGTGTCTGTGCTTCTCTCCCACTCACAATCCCTGTTTTCTGGGGTTCCCTGGCTGCCACATCGAGCACAGGGAGGTGTTTGTCCAAACTCTTTCTGTAGTGAGTGAACAGAGGAGGGGAAATGTGAGAATCCAGTCTGTGCCCCACTGCCTTTAGAGAAAGAGTCTCTTGGGAAGCTGCTCTCCTTGGCTTCATCCCTGCTCCTCATCCTCACTCCCTGTGGGTGCTGCTGGCTGAGTTGCCTGCCTGCCTTCTTCCCTGTGCTCCTGAGTGCTTGGGCAGGAGAGGCCAGGGCTCCAAGGGGTGCAGTTCTTTTTTGGTTGCCACTGCTGTCCCCGTGGGTGACAGGGAGCCCTCTCCTGCCTTTGTCCAGCAATGCTCTGCTCTGCTCCTGCCCCCAGACCCGCCCTCCTACCTGGCTGCCAGGTGAACCAGCCTCTGGGAGTTGATCTGTTGTTTCTCTGCAGAGAAAGGAAAGGAAAAGTTTGGTTTGCAAGCTGAAAAGTAAAACGGAAACCCTGGGTTTGAAGATGTTTAATTTTCCCTGGGGAGGGAAAGGAAGAGCAGAGCAAGAGCATAAACAGCAGCAGCTGATGTCCCCATGGCACGACAGCTCGGAGAGCAGCTGTGGGAAAGCCCCACATGTGGCTCCCTTCTGCTTCTGTGGGCAGGAAACCTTCCACAGAAGGGCTCCTGTGTCCCTTTTGGGGGGCTGGCTGTTGTCCTTGCCAAGGGGCTTGGCATTGCAAGGACAAACACTGGCCCTGTTGTAGAAGTTTGGGGAAACTGAGGCCAAAGGGCAAGAAGTGTCCACTGTCGATGTGGACCAGACCCCCCACATCTGGCCGGGAAAGGTCTCCCCAAAATGCCAAATCCCACTGGGATGGACAAAGTGCTGCCAGCTCGCCTGGGAGAAGGTTTTGCCTGACTCCTTCCACACCAGGGCAAAGCTACAGAGCCCCAAAGCCAAACCAGTCCTCCTGCATATTCCACCGGATAAATTGTCCTGGAAGGGATTAGATTAGTGGATTAAGGGAAGTGCCTTGCAGCTGGGACTGTTACTTAGAGCCAGACTGTTACCTGCAAAGCTGTGGGGAATATCTTGCTGGCATTAAAAAGAAAATAATAATAATAATGCCACGTCCTAAATCTCTGCTGGGTGTTGTGAAACTGCAGATCGGTGAGGGAAGGTTTTAACACCGGGATGGGGCTTTGGGCCAAGCTCAGGTGTGAGCCCAGAGCTGGGCTTTGTGTCTGGGCAGGTTTGGGGCAGCACTGAGCCAGCTGGGGGTTCTCAGGGGTGGTGCTGGCAGGCTGTGTTTGCTCTGGGTGAGGGGCCCGGGCGCAGGAGTGGTTTGGTGCTGAGAACACACCTGTTATCAGCAGGCAGGGAGGGCCCTGAAACCAAAGCTGTGTCTGTCCCAGCTCGGTTCCACCTCTGCTTGCCTGCAAACTACTTAAGTAGCTTTTCCTGAATGCTGCAGTTCCCGGGCTGGGCGCTGCAGGGATCACCTGCCACCGTGGGGAGGAGGTGAGTCCTGGCTCTGTGAGCCTCCCAAATCTTCCTTTTCCATCACCTGTCCTCACAGATCAGCAATTCAGGGGATTTTCCGTGTCTGCACTGGCATTTCTTTCCAACTGAGCCAATCCATGTCTGTGTATTCTGTGAACAGAATTAAGTAGGTATTGGGACAAAATACAGTTTAAACAGAGAAGTTCATAATTTCCTGCTACTGTATCTACAGCTGGGTTGCTGTTGACAGCTTCTCATCTCTGGCTGGTGTTGCTTCTGGGTACACTGGGATTTATTTTCTCATTAGAACCCTCTGAGAGTGTGGAGGGGGAAGAGAGACGGGTCTTTTCCTACCTCCTGATAAGAAATTCAGCCTTTGCCTCCAAACTGAAATTCTCAGGCAGTGGGGATGGGCAGATTCCTGCTGCCTCCTCAGTGCTCGGGATGTCACAGCGGTAAAAGGGAGGGAAATCATTTTTAATCCCTGTGTGTGTGAGAGACATCTTTTACTCGAGGTTTGGGCTTTCTCTTGAGATAAATCCCCCTCTCTAAGCTCTCCAGACCCCAGACTAGAGCAGACAGTGGCCGTTACATCTCCCTTTGAGGTCTAACCCGGAGTGGTGGTGGTGGCTCAGTTAATTTTGCCTTGTGACTCTGCTTCCTCCAGTGAGCAGCACCCAGGCTTGTGCTGCTGGAGCTGTAGGGCTGCAGCTTAAATTCCTCCCCCAGGGCTGTGAGCCAGCTGGGCACCCATCCCAGCCGAGACATCCTGTGTCTAACCCACATCTGAGCAAGGTGGTCGCTGCCCCCATCCCTTCCTTGCAGACCCAGAGCACTGAAGTGATGCTCAGCATGGCTGAGGGTTCCTTTGAAGCCATCTCTGGTGATTAAAGGAAAAAAACGGTGCTGTTCCCCCTCTGTTTGCTATTTGACCTTGGGCAAGTCGCTTAAATGTTCACAGTTGTTAAAAGGAGGGATGTTCTGTGACAGTTGAGGTCTCGGTGAGCGCGTGGAGGGGGAAGGTGAAGGATCCCAGAAGGAAAATAATTGGTACTTATAGCGTGTAATTGGCAGCCTGACAACTCCTGAGCTCTGGAGTGGTGCCTCTCCTCTGCAGCAGCAGGAGGCAGAGCGATGCCTAAACCTCATCCCCACACTGGCAGCTTCACCCAGTCACTCCCCCGTGGGTTATCTGGCTGAGGGGAAGAAAGAAAAGTCACGGAAACTGTCCCATCTGTACCTGTCTCTTAACACCTGTGCAGTGATGGAGGTCAAACACATGCTCTGTGAAGTCAGGGGTCACTAATTAGCACCTCATTGGGTGATAATGGGGAGTTTGATCCCTGTCCAGTGTAGCTGTGGCAGGGCTGTGCCACAGCTGGTTCAAGGTGTTCACACCTCGAATTGTGGAATTGTCAAGATTGGAGAAAACCTTTAATTTAAGATTGTCAAATCCAACCATCTCCTGCATTCTGCTCATCCCTCTGACGAGCAGCACTTCCAGCTCTGCCAGGTCTGTCCCTCTCCCTTAGGGGTGAGAAGTCAGAGCACATCAACCCTGAGAATGAGGCAACAGATTGTTTTACTCCTAAATTAGTGTTTGTGAAGGAGCTTAATGTCTTGCTAACCCGTTCTGCCTTTCCCAGAATAACCACGGGCCACCTTCCCGAGGTGCTGTTAGCAAAGCAGCAGTTTGGTGGGCTGGGTGTTGGTAACCCTGCAGGATTCCTTTCCTTTGGGACTGACACAGTGAAGGGCTCATAACAGGTTACTGAGAGGCATCTGCTGCCTCCTGCTCAGCCCCTGTCCTGGTCTGGTGGCCTCTCCCCTCTGAAGAAGCTGGAGAGAGGGAGCACTTTACAGGGCAAATAAATGACTCAGTCTAATGAGTAAGGTAATTGCCATTCACTGTTAGATGAGGCTAAAGTGGGTCAGGTTTGTTTGTGAAACTCCATGGAGGCACCATCTGTTCTCTGTGCCCCGTCTCAGGGGCTGGAGATGGGATTTGGGTGAAACTGCTTCCCTGGGAGGCTGTGGAGCAGCACAGGAGATGTCCTGCTCATTAGGCAGGGGGGTGGGTCTCTGGAGGTGACCCTGTGTGGCTGTAGGGAAGTGCCTGCAGCCCTGATCCTCAGAGATCCCTTAATTGATTTCACTGGGAGAGGGGACCCCGAATCCTTTGTCTCTCTGCTACAACTGGCCAGCTCTAAGATAAGGCTGGACAGGACACTGAGAGGTCATTAGACCTCCTTTAGCCCGAAGGCAGGATTGGATTTTCCCAAACCATGTCTGACAGGTGTGTGTCTCACCCGTCACAAACCCTTGGAGAGAAACTTGGCACCAGTGTGGTTTGTGTCCTTTAACCCTGCCTCTGTCCCAGATCCTCCCATGCCTGCAAGCCCGTGGGGATGGGGACTGTCCCTTTCAGGGATGAGGTGTCTGTGATACCCAGTTTCAGCCCTCAACCCTGCTGTGTCTAACACCCTCTCTCTTCTCACAGCCCACAGCATGTGAGCAGCAGGGGAAGCCTGGAGTGGAATCCCTGCCTGCCCACGCCTGGACTCGACACTGCTGGGGCCACATCTTGCAATAAGAGGAAGAGGAAAAGACAGTTCAGCCACCACTGCTAAAAATGGGAAGCAGCATCTATCCAGCAACCTGGGAAGGGGAGCTCCGGGGGCATCCCTGGCAGTGCTGCCGCCGGATGGACACAGCCCTGTGCCAGTGAGGGGTCAGGGCAGCGTGGCTCGGGGGGCTGTGGGGGCAGCATGTTCTTCCAGAGCCGCAGGACCCAGCTGCTGCTGGTCAACTCGCTGACCTTCGGGCTGGAGGTGTGCCTGGCTGCAGGGATCACCTACGTGCCACCGCTGCTGCTGGAGGTGGGCGTGGAGGAGAAGTTCATGACCATGGTTTTGGGTAGGCAGCTTTTATCTCCTCTTTGAGGTGCTCGTTTCCCCTTTGAGCCTGGAGGGCAGGGGTGAATGAATACAGGCCTGGTGGTCGCAGGGCTACTCTTCTATCAAGGGCAGCCTTGTGTTTGGAGGAGGGGGCTGTGAGCCACTGAAGCCTCCCAAGTTCTTGAAACATCCCAGGCTTTGTAGAGTGTGTACAAACCAGCGTCCTCCGGATCTGTCTTCTTAACACCACCTCTTTCTCTTTTCCAGGGATAGGACCAGTCCTTGGCTTAGTTTTTGTCCCTCTGATCGGATCTGCCAGCGACCACTGGCACAGCAGCTACGGCCGGAGGAGACCTTTCATCTGGGTGCTTTGCCTGGGAGTCCTGCTGAGCCTCTTCGTGATCCCCCACGCCAGCAGCCTGGCCAGCCTGTTTGCCCTCAACCCTCGCCCCCTGGAGATCGCCTTCCTCATCCTGGGCATCGGGCTGCTGGATTTCTGCGGCCAGGTGTGCTTCACTCCCCTGGAGGCCCTGCTCTCCGACCTCTTCCAGGAGCCGGACAACTGCCGCCAGGCCTTCTCCATGTACGCCTTCATGATCAGCCTGGGGGGCTGCATCGGGTACCTGCTGCCAGCCATCGACTGGGGGGGCAGCTTCCTGGCCCCCTACCTGGGAGGGCAGGAGACCTGCCTCTTCAGCCTCCTCGCCGTCATCTTCCTCGGCTGCGTGCTGGCCACGCTCTTCGTGACGGAGGAGGCGGCCGCCCAGGGGGACGCTCTGGATGGCCCGACGCTGAAGGACACGGCCCCGAAGCCCTCCCCTGCCCGCTGCTCCTGCCAGCTGTCCCGGGGCTCCTGCCTGCTGCAGGCCAGGCGGGCGCTGCAGGCCCTGAGGAACCTGTGCTCGCTGGTGCCGCGGCTGCACGGCCTCTACTGCCGCATCCCCCGCGTCATCCGCCGCCTCTTCGTGGCCGAGCTCTGCAGCTGGATGGCCCTCATGACTTTCATGCTGTTCTACACCGACTTTGTCGGGGAAGGGCTGTACCACGGCGTGCCCAGGGCCAAGCCGGGCACGGATGCCAGGCGGCACTACGATGAAGGTGAGGAGGGAACCGGCTGCTCTGAGGCTGCGGCGCCCGTTCTCCCCCTGGGCAGGAGTGTTTTCTGGGAGCTCAGCTCTGCTACTAATGCCAAAAAAAAGTTACAGGAAACGTGACTTTCTGCAGGAAAAAACCATTGTCCCGTGGCCCCTGGAGCATGGCACGGGGGGGGGGCCAAATTGGGAAACACCTCCTTGTTCTCTGAGCTTCCCAGAGCACAGTCAGGTCTGGCAGGGCAGCCCTGGCCTGGGGCTGGACTGTTAAGTGGCAGAACAGTCTGGCAGGTTGTGCGCTGAACAGGATGGATCCGGCTCTGCCTGCAAGCTGTGGTTGCTGCTGCCAGGTCCTTTCAGTGCTCTTCCCTCCTTTTTAAACGGGTGGGAATGGTGCTCCCCATCCCTAGGAGAGCCGGGGTTGGAAAGCCAGGACGTGCTCTGTAGCAGTGAGGTGGGATTTGCTGCACCTTCCTTCCCGGCTACTATGAGATTCCCACCTCACAGCTGTATCTGGGGAGCCCTCAAGCAGCTCCCCCAGTTCTCAGCCCTCTCTCCAGTGCTTCAGTGCCGACCAGAAGCCTGGAGCTGCCACGTCCCCATCCCAGGACAGAGCTCCCAGCAGCACGTTACCTGCTCACTGGGGTTCCTGCTGTCCCGTTTTGGCTGCCGTGTTGTGCCAGAGCCTTGACTGGCTGCCTAACCCTCCTTTTCCTCTCCCTAATCCAAATCTTTTATTCTGAGAGGCACCTTCCTGGCCCTCGTCCTGCAGCTGTATATCTTGCCCTCCACAAGCACACTGCCTCTTTGTGCTTGGGTGTCTGTTTAACTTACAGGGAGCTTAATTATTATTTAACACTTGCACCGTTTAGCTCCCAGCAGGTCAGCACTGCATTGTGCTGGCTGTCATAGAAACATGTGCTGAGTAATGATCCTTGCTCCAAAGAGTTAATGGTTTTAATTCCCTGAAATCTGATAGATCTTTGCAGAGGGTAAGGTCCGGGATTGCTACCGGATACTGCAGTGGTTTAGTGGATGTTCTATACTTTGCTTTGGCTTGAGCACAGTTCCTTGTTCCTTTTGTTCTGCTGCTGGCTTTTGGCATCAGGTGAGAACAGATCCTGGTTCACGAGCAGGTGACAGGTCCTGGGGCAAGAGCAGGAAGGTGCAAACAATGACTTCCAAAGACAAGAGTGGCATTTGGATTCCCCTCTGGCATTTGGATTCCCTTCAGTCAGCCCGGGGTGCCCGGGAGCAGGGCTGGTGGAGGGGGCAGGCTGGGATTTGTGAGGTGATGCTGCTCTGCTTCCTGCCCCAGCCACGCGGTTGTCGGGCTGTTTGTGGCTGTGCCACGCTGTGTGTGGAGTGTTTGGAGCTTGGAACTGAAGGAGAGGGAAGGATTTGACAGGAAGCTGAACATGAGCCAGCCAGCAGTGTGCCCAGGTGGCCAAGAAGGCCAATGGCATCCTGGCCTGGCTCAGGAACAGGGTGGCCAACAGGTCCAGGGAAGTGATTCTTGACCTGGACTCAGCACTGGTGAGGCCACCCCTGGAGTGCTGTGTCCAGTTCTGGGCCCTCAGATCAGGAAGGACATTGAGGTCCTGAAGCAGGTCCAGAGAAGAGCAACGAGGCTGGGGAAGGGACTCGAGCACAAGTCCTCTGAGGAGAGGCTGAGGGAGCTGGGGCTGTTCAGCCTGGAGAAGAGGAGGCTCGGGGGGGGTTGTAGCCAGGTGGGGGTTGGTCTCTTTTCCCAGGCAACCATCAGCAAGACAAGAGGGCTGGGTCTTAAGCTGTGCCAGGGGAGGTTTAGGTTAGACATTAGAAAGAATTTCTTTCCAGAGAGGGTGCTCAGCCATTGGAATGGGCTGCCCAGGGAAGTGGTGGATTCTCCATCCCTGGAGGTTTTTAAGCTGAGACTGGATGTGGCATCAGTGCCATGGGCTGGGAACCACAGCGGGGTCGGATCAAGGGTTGGACTTGATGATCTCAGAGGTCCCTTCCAGCCCAGCTGATCCTGTGATTCTATGATTTCCCAAGGTGAAGCCCAGGCAGTGCCTCTCACCCCCCTCTGCTTGCCTGCAGGTGTGCGGATGGGCAGCTTGGGCCTCTTCCTGCAGTGCATCACCTCCATCTTCTTCTCAACAATCATGGACCGGCTGGTGAAGCAGTTTGGGACCCGGGCAGTGTACCTGGCCAGCGTGGTGTTCTTCCCCGGGGCCGCCTTCGTCATGTGCCTCTCCCACAGCGTCACCGTCGTCACCATCTCCGCGGCCCTCACGGGCTTCACCTTCTCCGCGCTCCAGATCCTGCCCTACACCCTGGCATCCCTCTACCACCACGACAAACAGGTAGGGATCTGCCCCGGCACGGCCACCTGTGGCCAGTCCAGCCCGTGGAAGAGAAACACACACCTGTATCCGAAGGTTTTCCGCCTGTCCCCAGGCTGTGTCTTCTCTGAAGACTCGTCTGAAATGGAGATGAGAGTTCAGTGTCTCCCTCCTTAGGGATCCCCTGCTCACCACAAGCATTGTCCATTTTTTAAAAGTGAGGAGTGGGTAAGACAGCAGGAATTAGCCAGGATGGGTGTATCAAAAGGGGTGTTCCCTGTTCCTCTGTGTCCTGCATATTTTTAGGGAAACTGGTTCAGGTTAGCTACCCCTGTGTACATTCCTCAGCCAAGTCACATCTCTGCAGCTCTGCCAGCCTGAGGTGCTGTAAAACCCAAGAATTTTCAGCCCTTAGAGGTCCTGCTTTCCAGCTTTTGTCCAGAGCGCCAAGATCAGTAAAATCAAAACTGAGGTTCTTCCCATTCCCTCAGCTCCAAGAAAAATCAACCTTGTGAAACTTGTGACACCAACACAAAAGCTCGTAACCCTGTCCCACAGATGCTATCCTTGTGGAGCAGTCCTAGGAGGTTCCTGAGTTGCACACTGGATTAATAGGAGTTTCTCTTGTGCTGCAAATGCAGAATTAATTTGTGGTTTGAGAGCAGCTCTTTCATCCCAGCAGCAGTGGTTGGCTGTGCAGTGGAATAAGTAGGAGTTGTTACCACAGGCATCCAGATGTTCACATTGAACAAATCCTCGGGACCGACCCATCCCAGTTGGCACCAGGCAGTAAGGAGGGGATGAGGGAACGTTCAGCTTTGCAAAAGCTTCAGCTTGGCTGGGATCTCCCATGGATGAATTATCAGTGGAATGAAACCCAAACTCCACAGGCTGGGAATGGGAAGGCCACGTGCCCCACTGTTTGCCAAAGGCTCGACAGGGAAACACTGGCAGTACAATGAGTGAGGGGCACAGCTGGGGCTGGTCTCTCTGCTGTCATCCCTGGAAGTTCCTCCTTCCTTTACCCACTCCTTTGAGCTGGGAGACCCCACAAGAAGTCCCTAGAAAGCCTTTTTCAGGAAATCCTCCATCTTCCCCATTTCTGTTCTTTTTTCCCGCTGTTGAAGTCTGTCAGCATTTTGGTTTGGGGTGGTTTGAAAGCCAAGTTCTCACTAAGCCCATTCCTCTATGTTTAAGTAATTTTCTCTAGATGGAAATTAATTCTCTGCACTAGATATTCAGACACACCTCCCAAAACTCATATCCCTGAAGTTCTTAGCCTGGATCAGTATAGAAACCAAGAAAATGAGGGACCTCCTGGTTTGGCTCACACAATGCCCTTCCTGTGCTGGGTTTGGAGTTGCTTTGAAGTTTGATGGCAATGGGAGGCCTGTGGGAGGATTTTTAGACTCCAGAAAGATAAGTGACAGCCCGTATTGATGCATTTTAAGTGTGCCAAGGCTGCTGAGAGCTTTGGGATGACCTGCAGCAGAACTGGGGTGCCCACATCTTGCACCAGTTCCCTCCTCTTGGTCCATGTCCAGGTCCCTCCTGCACAAGGGAGGATAGTTCCCCTCTGAGCCTGCAGCGGGTACAGCTCTCTGATCCCGAACAGGTGCTCTTTTTTTCTGTTTTATTTGCTTTGTTTGTTCAATCTCCATGCAGATAATGGATTGACATGTCCTTGGTTATCTGCCCTACCCCCTGCAGACCAGGGGTTGTGCATAATTGCAAATACTCTGGAGCTTGAAAGCAGCATTTTCCCTGCCTGCACATGACTGCCCATGGTTTGTTGGTGTTAACGTGGAGAGCTTTTCCATCCAAATCCTCTGTGTGAATGCTCTGGAGCCAGCCATGCCCAGAGATCTCACAGCTTGAGCAGAGCCAGGCAAAAAAGGGCGAGAAGAAAAAGATTTTGCTTCCCCACCACCCCCCTTTTCCAGCTGGAGTGAGGAGGCTCAGGGCAGGCAGATGAAGCAACTCTTCAGCTCTGAGGTTTGTTGCAGAGCTGAGAAAGAGCCCTGCCCTGAGTTCCCAGCACTGTGCCATCCCAGCTGGTGTCACTTTGAAGTGTCCCAGATGAGATTGGCCACTTATCCAGGGCTCTGGGCTGATCATCTGCCCTCTGGGCTCTCGTGCAGGAAGGGTTTGGGCTCCCAGCCACCCACTCTACAAACACTCCTGTTTGCACTGGAGTGGGCTGTGTGGCTGTGTGATATTCCAGAGTGGACTCTGGCCCTTCACTCCTGCCCTGCTTCGGGTGATCTCAGGATGGGGTGAGCCCAGATCCCCTTGGCACCCACTGAGGAGGTGACAACCAGCACAAATTGTCCCCGGGCAGAGCCCAGGCTGGCTTTGGGCTGCAGCAGCCTGCTGAGCCCCAGAGCTTCAACACAGCAAAGGCCCCACTTGGCCAGGTTCCCCCGGTGAGTCAGGGCTGCTTTGAACCCGGTGCCAGTCGGAAAAAGCCATTCTGGCTCCTGGAGGCCACCTCATGTGGGCCAGGCTCAGGCTGGCACTCCCCACCCTGACAGGCTGACCCGACACACACAAAGCCACACTGGTTTTGCTGCCTTGCCCAAAACCCAGGGTCCCTCTGCCCCCCAACCTCGCTCCATCCTCACGTTGCCTCCTTCCTCCCCGTAGGTGTTTTTGCATAAATACAAGAGCAAAGAGGAGGAAGATGCAGCTCTACTGGACAAGAAATCAGCCTTCTCTAAAGGCCTCCTCTCCAGCCAGAAGCTGCCTTACCAGAACGGCCACACTGGGAGCCTCTTCTCCTCCTCCTCCTCCTCCCCTTCCTCCCCTCCTGCCGCCCCCAGCTCCGCTCTCTGCGTCAGCTCCTCCTGCGACGTCTCGCTCATGATGATGGTGGGGGAGCCGGACCCGGCGGCCCCCGGCAGGGGGATCTGCCTGGACCTGGCCATCCTGGACAGCGCCTTCCTGCTCTCTCAGGTCGTGCCCTCCCTCTTCATGGGCTCCATCGTGCAGTTCACGCAGTCGGTCACCGCCTACATGGTGTCGGCCGCCGGCTTCGGCCTGGTCGCCATTTACTTCGCCACCAAAGTCGTCTTTGACAAGAGCGACATGGCCAAGTACTCCGTGTGACGTGGGGGGCACGTGGGGGGCCCTGCACGTGGTGAGATGAGGGGGGTGTGTGCCCACACGGCCGGGGAGCCTCGTGTGGCACCCGCTGTCCCCGAGCTGTCACTGCGGCCCCGGGGGTGGTTCTGGGGCCGGGGGCAGGACGGGGCTAATCTCAGGTGTAAATATGAGCCATCAGGGCATTGTGCTTGGGGCCAGCAGTGCTTTCCAGAGGTGCCTTTATCAAAAGGGAGCACGGCACAGGCAGCACCAAAGGGGTTGTGGCAGGGAGAGGAAGGAACTGCACTTTCCCTCTAATAACGGGTCGTGAGCGGGAGCAGCAGTTGGGTCCAAGGAGGGGATAAATCATTGCCCCTCCTGTTCTCAGCTCACAGCTGTATCCTTCTCCCCCTGCTTGTTGTAGTTTTACCCAACTTCTTGAGCAATACTTGGGCAAATGGGACAGTGGGAGGAGATTTCCTTGGGGAAAAAAACCCCAGATAGGTGGTGAAGGTTTGGCCACGGAGCCAAGGGGGTGCACTTGGGTGCACAAACACTTCTGTCCTTCCCCCCCCTTGGCTCTGGCTGGGAGAAACCATCCAGGAGAAAAGTCACTACGTCTTGTTTTGGAAAAACAAGTAACGTTCCACTAGGACCAGTTCCAAAAGATGACTTACCTTTTACCTATGTACCAGGTTGCATCAGATACAAAGGACTTCTGAGCTTTTTTTTTTTTTTTCAATGATTGTTTTTAGCTTTCTTCACACAGTTCTCAGCAACTCTGACCTCTCACCCCTCCCCTCAGTGCCTGGACCTACCTCCTGCTCTCTCCCCTAACAGCTCCAGCCTGTTGTGCCTCTTCCACACCTGGCCCCTAAAAGATGCTGCTGTACACAAGGGAAATATTCTCAGAGGGTTTTCAGTCCTGTGACAGCGAAGTAGAACAGGAAGAGCTCTCCTGCAAGGCTACCTGGGAACAGGTGTGCCAGGCCTGGGGATGCTGAAGGAATGAGGAGTTGAACTCAGGAGTGGTCTCTGCTGCAGTGGGTATGTGGAGCTGTCACTGCCTGTGGCTGTTTGGGTTTTCCTAAAAATTATTTTATTTCCAGACAGGACTCCAGATTCTTCTGAGGCAGAGCAAAAACCCAGTTACCTGTCAGAGTAAGGCAAAGCACCTTGTGCTGGGACCAAATCCTCCTGGGTTTTCCAGGCTGTTTGGCTCCCAGCTCTGAGGAATCTCCCACTGGCAGCGGAGTGGCTGCAGCTGTGAGTCCTTCTGGCCAGTCCCATTCCCCCATCCGAGCGGAGCAGCTGGAATAATTCTGCTGATGGCAGATTTCTACCACTCAAGGACTACCCACACACCAAGCAGGAGGTGAGGTCCTGGCCCCCAGTCAGCGCTTGGGCTTTGGAATGATCCAAACTCTGTGACAGTGCGGAGAGGGGAGGCTGAGCTGGTCCTGCCAGCGCACAAAAAGTCCTTGACTTTGGCTGGGCCAGACAAGCTGTTTGTGAGTAATTTTCTGGGGAGGTGTGTGGGCAGCGAGATGCACTTGTGAGGTTCGGCTGAAGGGCAAAATGTTGCTATTTTGGCAGAGTCTTGTCAGCCTGTTCCTTGGCACAGAGGGCTGGGTGACTCCCCTGCCGTCTGAGACGGGCCCTCAGAGGGGCTGCTCAGCTCTTTAAAAGCTTCTTTCCCGTCAGGGGTCACTGTTTTTGTTTTACTCCTTCTCAAATTATATGCCTGCCAGCCTCCCTTTCCCACAACAAGGTTTGTGTGCTGAAATGCAGCTGTTTTGGGGATGGATTTGGCAGTTGCTTAACCACTTACGGAAACAGTTTTGGGTCTGTACTTCCCACCCCGGGCTCTGGCCACTGCAGGCTGGAGCAGGAAAGGCTTTGGGGCAAAATGTTACTGCCAAAGCTGGGGGATTTCTTGAATGAATGATTTTTCAAGCAGGTGTGCTGAAGAATCCCTTATTTTTATTTTTTTCCTAAGTAAAACGTGGGGAACCTTCACACGTGGAGGCTGTTGGGGTGGTCAAGTGCTTTTGATAATTGAGCCATTTGTTTAAGTGCCTAAAGTGCTTGCACACCAAGCTTGAGGTGCATGGGTTTGGTGATAAGGGCCTTTAATGCTTCATTACAGACACCCAAGTGATAAAGCAGAGGGTTAGAGGGGCAGACAGCTGGGTTTTAGACAAGAGATCAGGGTGAGAGAGCAGGAGGAAGAGGGGGTGCAGGGAAAATTGGATGTTGTAGCTATGGGAGGGACTGGTGTGGGGCACTGGCTGCAACTGGGCTGCCCTGTGGTGGGTGGGAGCCCCTCGTTGTGGCCTCACACTGTCCATAAAACCCTTCAAACCCCTTCATCCTTGCAATTTGTGCCACGTCCAAGAGCTGGCTGGGTAGGCTGAGCTCAGGTGTGAGCTGGGCTCTCCCAGCTGCCTTCCCAAAGCCTGGGGGGGACGTTGCTGTCACCACAACAGCCCTGTCCGTGTGCTGTGGGTACCAAAAGCCTTTTCTCCCTGGTTCAAGGAGGCGTTTTTCCTGAAATTCCTTTATTTATAAGATTGGCCTTTCTGGCTTCTGCCGGGAGCAGCTTCTCTGTGGGGATCACACGTGGCCCACAAAGGGTGTTCTAGTGAAGGTAAGAACATCCCTTGCCTGCTGTCACTGGTGTTGCCTGTGAGAACACGGGGTTCTTGTGCTGTGGGACCACAGGTTTGGGTACAAACTCCTTGGAGGTGGAGACGTGGAACTTTCCTCTCCCAGCTCGTGGGTGCACTGCTGTGTTCCTCTCACAGGCTAATCCTGCCTCACCTTTTGTGCCATGGGGGATTTTGAGTGTGGACACGGGGAGGAGGGAGGGTGTTACTGTGAGCCTGTTGTGAATCTCTAGGTTAGGGAAGGATGGCTGGATGGATGGATGCTGGTTTTCCTGTCGAGATCATCCCCTGTCCGTGAGACGTCCGTGTTTTATTTATTCGGTAGAGTAAATATTTTGTATACGACGCGAGAGGAAGGCTTTTATTATAAATTTCTATGAGAAAGGAGGAAATAAAAAGGCGTTTAAAAAGGGGCCGATGGTGTGTTTGTTGTGGCCGCTGGGGGGCGCCACCAGCGCGGCGGCGAGGGGCGGGATCGAGGGCGTGGTTAGCGTTGGGGGCGTGGTCAGTGTTGGGGCGTGGTCAGCGATGAAGGGGCGGGAATAACAACTAAGGAGGCGTGGCTAGAGACGGAGGGGCAGGGTTGTGGGTTGGGTTTGTGATTGAGGGGCGGGGCCAAAGGCGGGGCCAGTGACGATTGGGAGATGGGAGAGGCCGGTGTCTGGGGGGCGTGGTCATGGAACAAGGGGCGGGCCCAAGGCAGAGTCATTGATGGGGCGGGGAAATGGGCGTGACCACGAACCGGGGGCGTGGTCAGTGGGGCTGAGGGGCGGGGTCTGTGCTGTGGGCGTGGCCGTCCCGGGGGTGCGGGCGGGATGCGGGGCTGGGATGGGCTGAAGGGCTGGGATTTGGGGTCCGGGGAGGGGCTCCGAGCGCCGCCGGGGGTTCTCCGGGGAAGGGCCGGGCTCTCCCGCACCTCCTCCCCCCGCACAGCCTCCCGCTGTTCCTGGGGAAGATCCCGCTCTCTCCGCCAGGTGCTGTGCAAACCCCGCGCGGGAGTTTCTCCCTGTTTGTTATCCCCGGGGATTTTTTGTGTAAAGCGCAGCCCTTCGCGTTTCGGCCCTGCAGCATCTCAGTAGGAAGCACCGAAGGATTTTGAGGAGCTGAGATCCTCCCAGTCCTCCTTTAATACTTAAATAAGTGTTATTAATTATTATTAGCAATTCTTTAATACTTAAATAAGTATTTAATACTTTAATAAGTATTATCAGCAGTAACATTAAGGGCTGTGAAGCTGGGACACGAGGTAAGTGACACCCTGAGGCACAGCAGCGATCAGAGGAACAGCCGTGGAGTGACCTTTCCGTGCACCTTCATTGCTGGATTGGTTTTTTGGTTTGTATTTGTTTGGGTTTTTTTCAACTTTGAAGCCTTGCTCTGGCCCAGGCATTTTGTTCAGGCCCAAAATCTCGTGCTCCTCACAAAGCAGAGATAACTCTGTGTGCCTTGGCTTCACGGGGCTTGTTGGGGTACATGAGAACCACAGAATCACAGATCCCAGGGGCGGCTCCCAGGTGTCCTGTGAGTCCACTCACGGAATCATTAGGATTGGAAGGGACCTCTGGAGAGCACCCAGTCCAACCCCCCTGCCCAGGCAGGGTCACCCGGAGCAGGTGACACAGGAACCCATCCAGGTGGGTTTGGAATGTCTCCAGAGAGGGAGACTCCACACCCTTTCTGGGCAGCTGTTCCAATTCTCCGTGGAAGGAAGTTCTGCCTTGTGTTGACGTGGAACTTGTGTTTTAGTTTATGGCTGTTGCTCCTCGTCCTGCCACTGGGCACCACTGAACAGAGCCTGGCACCATCCTGACACCCCCTGGAGATATTTGTATGGATTGACGAGATCCCCTCTCGAGTCTTTGAGGTATTTTAGAGGGGCTCAGCCCACCCTGTCAAAGGCAGTCCAAGGCCATCCTTAGGGACTCCCTCAGGAGCCCACAAACCTGCAACCACACAAGGACGGACCTCACACTCCTTACCCGAACCCTACAGCCCCGCCAAAACTGTTCCTCCCGAAAGAACACCTGTATCCCGCTGGATGCCAGCGGGAACCGTCGCCGCCGCTGCCTGCTGGGACTCGAACTTCTTTTCCAGAAATGTTGGGAGAAACCTGGACCGTTTCCAGTATAAATTAACAGGGGAAGGAAACCACGGCAAACTGCGGGATCTCCTCCGGGAGCAGCTCCAGCCGCCCCGGGCAGGGACAGAGCGGGGACACCCCGAGCCCCCGGTGCCCCTCCCGGGGCGGGTGTTCCCGTGCCAATGGGATCGGCGGCCGGAGCCGAGCCCTCTGCGGGGCGGGGCGGGCCGGGAGCCGCCCCCGCCGGGAGCTGCGGGACCCGCATGGACCGAGCCGGGTAAGGGGCGCGGGGGGCGCGGGGGGTCCCGCCCTGCAGCGCTCCCGGGGGGCACGACCGGGGCCGGGGCCGGGGTGGGCTTCGCTCCCCTCGGGGATGAAGCGAGTGGCACAACCAGCCTGGGCGTCCCCGGCCCTGGGGGTTTTCCAGGGGCTTCCATCCCCGCCCAGGATGCCCCCGGGTGGGGTTGGGGGCTGCAGCGGGAGCAGACCCCGCTCCCGCCCGCTCGTCCCCGGGCATCGCTTCATCGCGGCGGGGTCGCACCGGCCACACGTGGCCCCGGCGGTGACCGTGTGGCACCCGCGGCCCCGGGCGGGTCACGGGCGTTCGCTCACGTTGCTCGGTCACGGGAGCGGAGCCCTGACCCTCGGCTGCGTTCCCAGCTCCTGCCTGTTGGCCGACCTTGGGCCAAATCGCTTTTTCTCCGTGTGCTCAGGCTGCACATCTGCTGCTTTCAGACGGCACCCGAGTGCTTCTGAGGGGGGCTGAACAACTGTAGGAGTGGAAGTGCAAAGAGAAGCTCGAGAGCCTTGCAGTGTGACCAGAGGGCCACTCAGGGCTCCGTTCTCTTGCAGTAGCTTTGGGGTGACAGCACCGTTGGCATTTTGCAAAATTGCCTTGGGTTGAGAAGGCACTGACACCTGCAACAGGTACCCACTGAGTGTGTTGGCACAGAACATGCCACCAGGTAACACATTTCCCCTTGTCACTGCTCTGCCAGGTGGGGCATCACTAATTGCCCCCACTCAGATGGGAAAATGAGGATCAGAGCACTCCAAGGCTGCACGAGAAATCTGCAGCAGAGCTGGAGATCCTGCTCAGATCTCAGTCCTGAGCCAGCAGCTCAACCACCAGCCCTTCCTGCCCTCTGGTCGTGCTTTTATTCCTGTTGTCAGTTCAACAGAAGGGTTGTACCACACGAGGCTCCTCAGCTAAGGAGTTTATAGTGCAATTCAGTTGTCCTGGGGACGTGCTGGAGGGATGGAGACTTCCTGAGCTGCTCTGCAAGGAGACCTGGTTGGAAAATCAGGTTTTAAAACCTTCTGGAAGAGGTAAACAGAAGTGTTTGGTAGCCAGAGGGGGGGAGGCTTTCCCTGCAGAAAGAGAAGCAGAGACCAGAGATCATAAAACTGGAGTGGAGGAAGGAGTGGAGTTGGGTGCTGCCTTGAAGGGGATGGTTCAGAGCAGGAATTTGTGTTGTGCTGAAAATTTGAAGCCTGAAGGCTGAGATTGGCCCAGACACCTTCCTTACCTGGTGTGTGAGCAGGGGCAGCCTCTGCTCACCACGAGTTGCTGATGCAGAGCTGTGAGATGCTGCGGGCAGTGCTGCAAATGCCCCCTGAGCAACGTGGCACCTTGCTCTGGGCAGGTTTTAAGCAATGTGGGGGTTATTTTTTTAAGAGTAAGAGCATTTATATCACATCCAGACTGCTTCTCAAAAATTCCCTCTCCCAGCTCTGAGAGCACTGATAACCAGGACTGGCTTGACTGGTTTGTAGCTCTGCAGAAATCTCATGGACTTGCTCTGGAAAGGGGACTTGGACATAGGTTTTCTTTCCCTTGGAAGCAGGATTTCTGTGTTAAATGTGAATAGCTCCTGATGCCTCGGGCGGTTTGGGTGCTCTGGAGCAGGATGCAGCCTCCAAGCTGACATCTCACAGGGGCAGAGATGGTGTGTGGCTGCTCTGAGGGTGCTCTGGCACCTCACTCACAACCCCCTGAGCCACAGCAGGGCCTGGGGGGGTCTGAGGTGTTGACTCGTGGAAGACCAGTCACCTCTGGAGACCACACAGGTCTGACCTGGAGACACTGTGCTCCTTCTCCCGTGGTGTTTGTGTCCTCAGGGGCCCTGGGAGCTGACCCCAGACAGGCTGTCTGTGCTGCTCTCCGGAGGTGTGACGGAGTTTGGGCAGACCTGCCTGAACAGGGTCCCTCCCAGCTGACTTGTTCAGGCACTGCTGGCCCTGGCCCCACAGAGTGGGTGAACACTCACCAGGGCCGCGGGCACTTTGGCAGCAGCACCCTCCGAGCTGTCTGGTTACCTGTGCAGGTAGTGAGCTCAGATCCAGCCAGGCCAGGTCTGTGTCAGGGTGTGGTTGCACCACATTTGCAGTGTGGAGAAGCCAGCACCCTCTCCTGGATCACAATTAACTCGTGGTTGTAAGCCCCAAGTCATCCCCTCCACCACCCAGCAGTGCAGAGCTGCCCTCCGGCATAGGTGGAAGAGGGATGAAGGGTTTCATTGTGTATTTTTACCTTCATAAACTCCCCAGAGGAGTTTGCTTCTGGGGGGAAATCTGGCTCTTTGCAGCCTGCTGGCACCCTGGAGAGGAAAGTGGTTAGCATGTGGGGGTTTTTTTGAGCAACAGACTCTTTAAAAACAAAGGCCACTGACTAGTTCTGATGTTTTCCTTTTCACGCAACAGTCCATTTTATTCACAGGGTTTTCATGTTTGCTTTTTGAATTTGGAAATAACCTTGGTGGTGTTCCCTTGCAGATGAACAAAGACTTCCCCAGCTGAGCTATTCCAGAGGCTCCTGAGCTGCCTGTGGGTAGTGAGTCAACAAATGGTCTCTGTGAGCTGCCAGGAGCTGCTGCCCTCCTTGACCAGCCTCGAGAGCTTGACCAGTGCTCTGCAGTGCAGGATGCCACCGTCCCTTCTGCCAGGACATGGCAGTGAGAGGACATCTGGCCCCCCAGAGGGCTTTGGCCACCTCCTGGCAGGCAGCACTAGCCCCGCTGAAGGCGTCCTGCTGTCCAAGGGGGAACAGCCCAAAGCCCAGCTCGCCGTCTGCGAGGCTCAGCTCAGGCTGCCCGACTTCTGCAGCAGCCTCTCCCAGGACTTCATCCCCACCCTGGAGGAGATCGAGGAGTTCCTGAGGGAGAAGGCAGAGTTCCTCAGAGATGAAGGAGGAGGGAGGGACAGCAAGCCCGAGGTCAGCTCGGGTGGCTCTGGGGAACAGCCCGTCTCCGGAGTGCAGGGAGATGCCTCAAGCACTGCTCAGCCTGGAGGGACAGCTGATGGTGGGGACCGGGCAGTGGCTGCTGGGAGCATCCCTGTTGTCCTCCAAATCCAGCCTCTCCAGATGGACAGCCACCCACAGGGTGTCAGGGTGGCCCAGCTGGTCATCAGCCTGCAGGGCCCAAACCTCCCCCTCCTCCCTCAGCTCCAGCCCCCCGTGACCACCGTGGACCAAAAATACGTCAGGATTGCCCCCCTGCCAGTCCCCACGAGGCCTGGGGCTCTGGGGGATGTGCAGGAGGTGGAGGCAGCCCCCGGGCACCAGCAGGGCCCCCCTGCCCTCTCCCGGATCCACAAGTGCTCCCACCCTGGCTGTGACAAGGTGTATTCCAAGAGCTCCCACCTGAAGGCTCATTTCCGTCGGCACACCGGGGAGAAACCCTACACCTGTGCCTGGCCCAACTGCGGCTGGAGGTGAGTGGGGGGCTCTGGGGGGCAGGGGTCCTTGGAAAAGGCCTGCCAGGGCTTGGGGAGGTGGCAGGAGAGCTCCTGGCATAAAATCACCTGTTTTCTTTCCCGAGCGACTTATAGGTGAGAGCTGGAAGGAGACCCGGAGAAGTGAAGCTTGTGGAGTGTTTTGGGTGGTTTTCACTCAGTCCAAAAGTGCTGAAAATCTCCAGCTGGGGATATGTAGCTGATATTCTCCCCAGCACCCCAAATCCTCCTTGAACTGGGTACCTAAACCCCCTCTGGCAATAGACCTTTTCCAAGTGATGTGTTCATCTTGGAAGCTTTCTGTGTCTAGCTCAGGACAATTTCTGCAGGAGTCTCAGTCCTTCCTCAGCAGCCAGTGTGTAATTCTGTGTTTGTTTTGCAACCTTTTGCTTTCTCTTGCTGTTTGCTGCCCTGGCTGCCCGTATCCCTCACACCCCCGTGGGCCTGTGGTGTATCTCCATGTTGCATTTACTTTTGTTTGCTCTGCACATGATGGTGGTTGTTGCTTCCTTTGATCTGTGTTCCCTAAATGAGCCCTGCTCCCTAAATTAACGCTGCTATTTAATCTGGCTGCACTTCTCTGATTACTGCTCTGCTGGGGTGTTCTCTTCCTGGTGCTGGGTGCCTGTCCCGAGGGGCAGGATGCTCGTACAGCCTTTGGCAGGAAGGGCTGACAGTCCTCAGGTCTTTCCATCAGCAGATCTCCAGGGATATCACACACAGAACTGGTGTTGGCAGCTGAGCTTTCCTGGTTTCTTACACAATGTTCTGGCTTTCCCTCTCTGCCTCGTTCCCCTGGATGGTTTCACAGTGTCTGTCTTGGGGTACTGAAACCCCGGAAGGTTTGAGACTAATCTGAATTTTGGGGCTCCCTCTTGCTGCCCCTTTGCCCTCAGAAACTGTCCCTCCATTTCAGCTGCAACCACAGCACAGGTTTATCAGCATCAGCTTCTTTTCCAGTCCCAACCAGGAGTGCTGAACCCTCCTGTACCTGTTGCTCAGAGCCTGGGGATTGAACAGGAGACAGTGGCAACCACACAAGCATCACTTTTCCCTCTGGGCAGGAGGAAAGGGCTGGTGCCAGCCTGTCCAACAGCATCCTGCAGGCTGCTGTGCTCTGCTCCCCCTCCACAGCATCAGCTGTGCTATCAGATGGACTCACCTGGTTCTCCAGGCTGTGCTCCCTTTTCTAGACATGTCCCTCACTTAAAAATAGATCTGTCCCTTCTCCTGGCCCTGCTCTTCATGGGGAAGCTGAGACCTTGGAACTCTCTTCTCTCCACAAAGCTGGGAAAGAAGTCAGTGGTTCTCCTTGAAGACCTGAGGGTGGCCTTGGGACACGTCTTGTTTCCACAGAGGTTTTTGTGAGCAGCCACAGGATTTCCCAGCCCAGGTGTGAGCCTGAAATCCTCTCACAGGAGTCTGGGGTTGCAGCTGAAGCTCTTTGCTTTGTGCTTTTTTGCGTGGGCACGTTTCAGCCAGATGGAAAAACCCTCCCGTCCTAATGCTCCTGCCATCTGTGCTGGCTCCTCACAGGCAGAGCAGGAGTAAATCCAGCCTGGTCCTGCTCTCCAGCACTGCCCTGACATGCAAAGCCATCCTGGAGCCACTCCAGGCCTTGTGAGACCTTGGGGGTGGCACTCAAAGTACCTGTGACCCACCTGCTGCCCGTGCCCCCAAGGCTGGAGCTGTGTGTGCCAGGTGGAAGGAAGGTGCAGGGGAATTAAGTGGGGACACTTCATGTGGTTAAAGGGACTTTCCAGGCTGTTCAGCTGATCTGCTCTGGGTGTGGGAGTTACACAGACCAGCAGTGTGGACACTGGGTATTCCCGTGGTCCCTGTTCCTGCATCCTCAGAACCAAGAGTCACTTTGGCACGGGAACCCCTGCCCCATGCTCCAGGCTGGCTGTGTCTGCTTTTCCTCCCTTTTTCTCTGTATTTAACTCAGCTCCCAGGCAGCTTCTCTTTTCCCAGCTCCCAGTCCAGCCCAAGCTGACGGGGAAAACTTGCTGCCACTGGGAGGAACAAGGGGATGCTCAGAGTTTGCAGGGAGAACCCACACCCTCAGAGAAAACAAACCTTCTCTCAACAGCTCTGGGCTGGATGGGGAGTTATAGGAAAGCCTTCCCTCCCAGGCTCCTGGACTGTGTGTCCTTTAGGCACTGCCAGCCTGGGAGGATGCCCCAAAAATCCCTGTCTCACCATGTCTGGCCTCGGGGCTCTCAGCTCCTGCATTTCAGCAAGTTAAAACAAATGAAGGAAGCAGGTGGCCAGTGTCCTTAAAGAGCAGTGGAAAGAAATGAAGATCTCAGTGGGTGAATTACTTTCCCCCTTCCTATTTCCAAGCAGGATCCCAAACCCTATTTCCAAACCTGGAGGAGTCTGTTTCGGGAGCTCTGCCCTCCCTGGCAGGTTGGATGGGGCAGAGGAGTGACCTGTCTAGGGTGATCCAGGAGGCTGTGGCAGAGGCAGAGCTCAGCCTCCCCCATGCCAGGGCGCCCATATCCCCTGTCCTGTCCAGCAGGGAAGGCTGGACCCCACCTCTGTTCCCTTCTCCCGCAGGTTCTCCCGGTCGGACGAGCTCTCCCGTCACAAGCGCTCCCACTCCGGGGTGAAGCCCTACCAATGTGCT
The DNA here is from genome assembly GCF_003945595.2 of Pipra filicauda. Classification (NCBI taxonomy): domain Eukaryota; kingdom Metazoa; phylum Chordata; class Aves; order Passeriformes; family Pipridae; genus Pipra; species Pipra filicauda. The sequence goes on from NW_024104757.1 coordinate 80,929, forward strand.
GCCTGTGAGAAGAAGTTTGCCCGCAGTGACCATTTAGCCAAACACCTGAAGATCCACCGGGGCCAGCCCTGCAGCCCACGGACACCTCAGGGGGGCAGCAGGAGGTAATTCCTGCTGCTCATCCCTGCCAAGAGGCCCCAGAGCCGAGCAAACGGTGCGGAAACCACCAAGGAAGAGGGGGAAATGACTCTTTGCCAAATGATAGGAGAGGCTGTGTCAGCCCTCTGTTCAAGGATGACAATGGTCATGGCCTGTTTCTGGTACTTCTGTCCTTCTCTGAAATACATGTGATGGAAAGTGGAGTTAATCTGGGGTGAGAGAGTGTGTGGGGGGAAGTGGGGTTGGGGTGAGACAGCCTGGCAAGATTTGCACACCTTGAGAAACAGAGCAGAGAATGTCCAGCCCAGGGGAGCTTTGGATGTCCCATCCCTGGAAGTGTTCAAGAACAGGCTGGATGGGGCAACCTGGGATAGTGGGAGGTGTCCCTTCCCCTGGCAGGGGGTGAAATGAGGTGGGATTTAAGATCTCTTCTGGCCCAAACCATTTTATGATTCTATGATTTGTTCTGCCTGTGTGTGAGCTCAGCTGGTGGGGTGGCATCCAGGGGAAACTGGGTGGATAGGGTCATGAAATCCTTGAATGGTTTGGATGGGAAGGGACCTTAAAGATCATCTCCTTCCACCCCCTGCCACGGGCAGGGACACCTTCCACTAGCCCAGGTTGCTCCAAGCCCCGTCCAACCTGGCCTTGGGCACTTCCAGGGATGGGGCAGCCACAGTTTCTCTGGGCAACCTGTGCCAGGGCCTCCCCACCCTCACAGGGAGGAATTTCTCCCCAATATCCAATCTAAACCTATTCTCTTTCAGTGGGAAGCCATTCCCCCCTGTCCTGTCCCTCCAGTTCCTGGTGAAACGGGGGATGGATGGGGGGTGTTTGCTGTGGGGGCTGAAGCAGGCATTGGAAATGGCCTTTCTGGTGTGGTTGAGGTGGTTGTGTTGTCCCCAGATCTGCTTTTCTGTGCTGGTGGTTCTCCATCTGCCTGGCTCTGGGCACACTGGAGTCCTCAACGTGTGAAGGGGTTGGGAGATGCATCTGTGGAGCTCAGTCCAAGGTGTGCCCTCAAAGGGATCAGGAAAGCAGCACCAGAAAAGTCCTTTTTAACATGAAAGGAGAGTGCCAAGGAGAGACAGGGATGTGTGAGACCCCAGAAGAGCTGAGAGCCCCTATCAGGGGGGCAGAGCAGCTCCCGGGCTCTGACGTCCCTCTTGTATTTGACTTCTGGTTAATTAAAGGCCAACTCCTCGCTCCTGTGCCAAGTTCCTGAGCTTCTGCAAACATCTGGGAGGGAATTATGTGCTTGTACAAACACAGAACAAGCGTCAGGAGTTCGAGGTAGGCAGGGTGCCCTTTCCACGTGGCTTTGCCAGCACGTCTCGAGCTGATATTTGGTGCCCTGCAGGCTCTAACTCGGCTGTGCCCGTGCCCTGCTGCTGATACCCCCATGTTCTCCCAGATCAGGGCTTCACGTCCTTGTCTCACGCTGCCCTTGAGCTGCTTTAGGGAGGAATGTTGAGTTGTGCCCAAAACAAGGACTGGGAAATGAGCTGATCCCTATTCCCTGCCCTGTGGAGGGCGGGTTTGTACAGCAGAGAGGTTGTTCTCTGGTCCCTACAGGTTTTTTTTTTTGGTGGTGACTCTGGGGAAGGGAGAAGCTGGAGAGGTGGGGGTGGGTATGGTGTCCTTCTCCAAGGGGTGGTAGAAGCATCTCTGGATGAGACACCAGACTTCAGTGTGAGACACACAAGCTTGGGAAGGAATCCCCCCTGGGGACGGTGTCGTGTGGCTGGAGATGTGGATGTTGGGGGCTCTTCCAGCTTTGCTGAAGTCACAGCAGTGAAAGAAGGAGCAAGGGAGCTGAAAATCCTTGTTTTGCTCTTAAGCTAGAATATTTAGGGATGCTTATGCCGCCCCTGAAGGAGATGCTGATACAATGGAGATGGATGAAGTAGGGGACTTCCCACCACTGAGGTTCTCTGAGGGTCTCCCTGATGATCTTGTTTCTCCTGCTGTTTGTCATTCCAGGGGCCACAATTCAGGCCAGGACCTGATGCTCTACAAGCACTAAAGAGAAAGGTCCTCTTCCCCCACACTTTTGGCCCCCAAAAACAGCCAGTTTCCCTAAAATCTAACCCCCCCCGGGTGCAGAAACGCTGTTTCCACAGAGGAGAAAGGTAACTAAAGCCGGGGTTTGGATCCTTCTTTGTGGAAACAAGCCATCCAGCAGCTGAAGGATGGCTCCTGGCCAGGCTCCAGCCTCAGCCAAGTGGGGAACCAGCTGTGGCTGCAGGAAGAGCCACAGCTAATGGAGCTGCTGTTGTGATTCCAGAGGGCTGGGGTGTTCCTGGGAGAACACCCTCATCGCCGGCTTTCCCAATCCCCGGGTGGCTGGAACCACACTGCTCACCTGCAGATCCAAGCCTTCCCCAAAGGTCTGGGAGGGCTGGTTTCTTGATCCTGGCTTAAAACTCCCTCATCCTTAGCTCCCAGGTGGGAAGGTGTGGATGGGCTGCACGGAAAGCGGGATTTCTGCCCTGGGAGTGTGAGTGTGTGAGACCTGCAGTGCCCGTGTTGGCTGTTTGGGGAGAGCTCTCCCCTCTGGGGAGGGAAGGCGACTTTCCCAAGGATTAGCTGGAGATCTGGGGCTGCTGTGGGCGCTCCTGGCCTGGTCAAGCATGACCAGATGCCAGCAAGGAACACATCCCAGGTGAGTGTGCTGGGGATGAGCCGGAGCACACAGGCATTCCAGAGCCTATTTTGGGCTGCCTTTTGCTCCAGAGGCTTTTTGCCTGGCAAGGAATTCACTTCATGCCCTCTTTGCTGGAGGGCTCTCTGCAGAGGCCACGTGCCAACATGACTCATGCCCCGGCTCGTGCTTTTCTCTGTCCCCCTTTGCTCTTCTCCCTCGCTCCAGACTCGCTCCCAGCACTCCCTGCTCGCTCTGGACCTGCCCCATCCTGCCTCCCTCCGCTCCCAGCCCAAGGCAACTGGTGAGGCTGCACCCTTCCAAACGGTGGGGCAAGAACAGCCACAGTGTCTCATCCTTAGTCCCAAGCCCTTCTCTGTTCTCCAGAGGGTCCACTCTGCTCCTGGGGTGGAGCTGCTGTGGGACACAGGGCTGGGAGCACCGGCAGTGGGGACTTAACAGCCTGCCCGGTGTGTTTTGCCATTTCTTTAGAAAAACCACAAAGGGAGAGGAGGGATTTTTATAAAACAACCCACCCTAGATCCGTATCTCTTGTGCAGTGGGTGTTGTAGCCTCACCTGCTTCCCTCTGGGGGCTTTGGATGGCTTACAAGGTTTACTGGAGGCTCTGTAATTACCCCTCCTTTGCTCCAGAGAGGATACTGCTCCCCAGAAACGTTCACTGGGCAAGTGAGATGCGACCTGTGGCAGCAGGAGGGACGAGGATCCTTCTGCCTCCCCACAGGCAGAGAAGCACCAGGGCTGCCAGGAGGTGACACAAGTGTCACTGAGGCTGCTGGGCTTTAACCTGGCTCTGCCTCAGACGGTGCTCTAAGTGAATCCATGTGCCTGCCATGGATTCCCTGTCGGAGGAGCGGGAATGGGAGGGACTGGTTGCCTTGTGCTGGAAGCCAGGAGGCTGTCAGGTTGCTAAGCAAGTGCTTTTTAAGAAATTCATGCAGGCAGACAGGAGTTGTAGCAGGGCAGGACGTGGGAGAGCACGGAGAGAAATTCAGGCAACGTTTCTAAATTTGCAGCTGGGGCTCTGGATTTAGCAGGAGCGCAGTGCAGAGCCCTCCATCCTCGGCAGCACGAGTGACAGCAGTGACATCCCCAGCTGCCCACGTGGAGCTCGTGCTGGCTGCTCATCCTGAGGGATGAGCCAAGGGCCAGTGCAAATCCTCAGCCTGCTTTAAAGCCCCTTTGGAAATATAGCTCTAAGATGGATCACTGCATTAGGGTTTTCTTTTTCCTTCCCCCCCCCCCCAGTAAAATCAGAACTGGATTTTTATTAATGATTCTACTTCCAGACTTCAGTTTTACTGCAGGTAAATGTAATTCTTGGAGTAGTTGCTGTCTCTCACAGTGGTTCAGCAGCAGAATTTGGCTTGAGGCAGGGAGAAAACTAGAATCTGAGCTTTTTGGGAAGAACAGGGAAAAAATCCCTTTGTGGGAATGGGATTGAACAGGCAAAGAGGGTCATCTGAGGGTTCCTCCACTGCCACCAGCTGGGCCAGATCCTGGCCCTGAGTGACAAAAGGTGGGAGCTGCTAATGGGATAGAGCTGGAGAAGGTTTGCAGCTCTATGGGCAAGGTTTTATCCTTCAAGTGGCTCCTCAGCACTTCTTGGGCCTGAAGCTGGAAGGGAAAGGGAAGGAGCCCTGTGTTGGATCACACATGTCCCAGGACGTGGTTCAAGCTCTTCTGGAGCCATCACTGGGCACAAAACACATTTCCTTGCCCAGGTGTGGGTACATCCCGGCCTTGTGCTGCAGGGGATGCAGGAGCTCCCACCCTGGGGACTGAGGGGTTAATGAACAAACGAGCTCAATTAAAACAGCTGGCTGGGCTTGACTTACTCCTTCATAATCAGCTTTCTAAGGAGGCACAGGAGCACTCCCAGGGAGGCTGGAGCAGGGAAGAACATCCCCATGTAGGAATGAGGCTGATGAGTGAGTGGCTCTTGTCCGTCGCTCGCCCCGCAGGGCTCGGTGACCCCAACCCCGGGCTGGGGGTTTGTCCTTAGCATGGACTTGGGACAGGTTGTTTGCAGGGATGCACCTCTCCTAGGAGCTGCTCTCCGCTGCCTGTGCAGGTAAAACACTTTGCTTTCTGATGTTCTGCCCCAAAGAGGGGGAGGTTTCCAGCTGATGGGACGAATTCCCTGTGGGAGAGGACAGGGGGGTGACAGTGTCTGCTCAGTCGTGACGTTCTGTGTTTCATCCAGGAACTGGGCAGTGGTACAGAAAAGGCTTATCCTTCCCTGCTTCCCTCGAAAATCCACCCAGATAAAGCCTTTTTTTGGCGTAGAAAGTACGTGGTGGGAGTTGGGAGGGGGAATCAGATCCGTGATTCGACATCCACGGATCCTTGGCTGCTTTTGGAAACGTCGGTTCTTTCCTGTGAATTGCCCTGAATTCCCCTCAATTAGAGCTTCCCAGCTCCTTGCTGAGGGAGCTGAGCGAGCTGCAGTCTGGCTCCTCACCTCTGCTACCTCAGACCTGGGGTTTGTTTGCACAGAAAACGGGCTCTGGGATGAAATTCCAGGTGCCACATCAACGGTCTCTGCCCTGCGACGGTGCAGGTGGGTCAGCTGAGGAGAACCAGTGAGGAATTTTACTCAGGATGTGGGAACTTCACGAGGGGAATCGTGCATTTGGTAGGAGAAGGGCTGTGTAACACAGTGGGAACTAGTTTGGCAACGTTGGGTAACACCCAGAGCTCTCTGGTGCACAGCTTTAGGGCTAAACTTTCACAAGCACCTGAAACCACCTCTGAGCTGCTCTGAGCCCTCCTGAAAAAAAATTCCAGCCCTACTCCTCACTGGGTAGAGAAGTTCTCGTGTAACTGGGCAATTCTGCTTTTTCCTGAAATGAAATACCAGCTGTGCCTTTTGAGTATCAACAGCTATTGTAGGACCTGGGCACTGCACGTCCTGTTTGGCAAAGTATTAAACTCTGGAGCCTTTCCTCCAGCTCCCCTGTGAGCTTTGGACTTGCCCCAGTGAAATACTGAGTGGGGATGGAGGTTTGTGGACTGGAATAGCCCCCCTGTGCCTGCTGTAGGTGCTGAACATCCTCCCTCCCTCTTATCTGCCCTGAAAGTGCAGTTGCAGGACGTGGGGGCTCTTGTATCCATAGATTCAGAAATAAAGGCTTGAAACCAGCACTTTCTGAGAGCATCACAAACACCAAAGCAGAGGCAGAGCAGCTCTTTGCAAAGGAAACCTGGAGAAATGAAAAAAAAAAACAGTGGAAAAAGGCTTTATTGGGTCTGAGAAATAAGAGATTTTGGGCAGGGAAGGGAACCCAGGGATGGGAAGTGAGTTACATCATCATCATCATCATCTAGGTGCTCTAAAAGTGAAGGCTGCAGGTATTTGGGGGGCTCTGAGTGCTTTGAAATACTCTGTGGGCATCCTGCAGGGTCTTTGGGATCTCTGTGAGGTGATGACTTCCCACATCCTGGGATCCTAATACTGGGAATTGAAGCCTCAGTGAGAAACCTGGGACGGTGGAAGGAAATGAGCTTTAAGATCCCTTCCAACCCAAACCATCCTGGGATTCTGTGATCCAAGAAGGCCTTGAATATTAAGCTTCCTGAGGGAGCAACAAGTGTTTTTTCATTGTGAAATTTTAAAAAACCAGACAAACAGCCCTTCCCTTATCTAAAGGCTTTTTCCATGTCAGTGGATCCTCTTGCTAGTGAGGCACAAAACCTCTCAGAGCTGTTTCTGCTCATTCCTTGGCTTTTAGATTCCCAATGCTCAGTCTTGGAGCTGGATTAAAATAGCCACCTGTGTGTTCTGGAGCGAGGCCTCCTTAGGGTCTGATTAGCTGTTGCATAATTTTCTGGCTTCCCTGGTGCCTGTGCTTCCATCCTGACACTCCCTCACGTCATGGCAAAGCCAGAGCCTTGCAGGAAGGCTTCTCCTCTTGGAGAAGTCAGTGCTTTTGGAAATCTCTCTGGCTGGGTTGTCCTGTGTTTTCCTACAGCTCAGGGTTCTGTATCCCCTTCGTGACGTTGTCCTCGCTCAGAACTTGCAAAATCCATCTCTAGGTGCTGCCACCTGCTCAACACTCCCCAGAAATCCCCACTGAAACGTGTTTATTTTTCTTTTTCTGCTGCCTCTTCCTCTTTAAAATGCCTTTGCACACGAGTTGCTTTTTGAAAAAGGTGTGTTTGCCTATGGGCTCTTTCCAAACCCTGCCTTGTTGCCTGCTGGGTTTTATCCCAACCCTTTGTCTTGTCCTATATCTTTCCCCTTGTGATGTTGCCTAAGATAGGAACAAGCCCACGTTGGAGAGCGGAGCAGAACAAAGTGGGAGTTGCACAAAGCAGGAAATTTATTATCCCTCTAAAAAAAGCTGCCAGTGGTGTCACCCCAGTGATGCAGCTGTAGCTGAAGGTCCTTGGGATGCTGAGGTGGGGTTGTTTTCTTTGTGTGCTGTCCCTGTCCCAAGGCAGCCTGTGCTGTCTCTTTGGATTCAGCCCCTGTGCTGCTCCCTGAGCACTAAGGAAATCTGAAATTTTTGGGTGTGCTGGTGGATTTAGCTGATGGCAAGTGGAAACAAAGCCACAAAGAGATTATTTTATGTATTATACTTCAGCAGTTGTTTATAGAAGGGATGGATTCAGGAAGAACCTGGAGTTGTGTTGGTGCCCTCGGAGATGGAGCTTTGCTCTTCCAGAATGTTTCCAGACCCCACTGGAGCCTGGTAGGTGCTGATAGACCAGGTCTGGGTGATCCTGGATTGTGGGAAATGATCCTTTTTGGAGCTGTGTCGTTCTCCCACTCTGCACTAAAGTACTCAAAAGACACAGCACAGTGGGTGCCAGTCCTGGGGGTTTTTCCTCTGGAGCTCTTGGAGAAACCAGCTGGTTTTGGGAGCGCTCCCTGTGCTGGTCCCTTCCCAAAGAAAGGGAATTAGCTCTGTTTGAGGTGCACACACACAGAGATGTTGGCAAACCTCCCACCTCTGACTCCACAGGAAGAGCCTGAGAGGGCTTTGCGTTATTTCCCTCTTTGTTTTTTGTCTCGGGGTGGGAGAAGGGAGTCCAGGCTTTAAACAGAACAAAGGCTTAGGATGGAGCATGGCAGGGAAGAGGGATGGGCACAGGGAAAAGCTCCTGGAGTTTGTCAGCAGGTCTGGCTCACTGTGGCTTAGTTGGGTTTGATTCATCTGCAGTGAAAATCAGGTAGAGCTGAGGAGGCAACTGCTCAGTGCCTTGGGAAAGGGGCCTCCTGAGCTCCCAGCTGGTCCTGGGTCAGTGCTTCCTGGCCTGGGCATTCCCAAGGGAAAAGCAGTGCTGATAATGTGAAGTGCTCTGTGGAAATAATGACTGATGCTTTCCACAGGAAAAGGAAATATGGACATGCTTTCACTTCAGAGGGGGATTTTTTTTGTTCCTTTTTCTCCTTTCCCTCTTCTTCCCCCTGCCTGCTCTCTCTCGCTGTTTTTTTTTAATTTCAAAGTGGAGCTGGGAAAACCAGGAACCATCCTCTCAACTACTGCATTTAAAAATAAAATTAACTTCTGTAAATTAATAAATAATGATCAGCCTGCTTGAAAACTTCCTCTCCTCCCATGACAAAGTGCTTTGGGGGAAACCCTTATACCTCATCCCTGTAGTCAAAAGGCATCTCGAATCCTAAACTCTTACTCTGCTTTCTGTTTCCCTGTGACTGTGCAGTAAGTTCTGATAAAGGGTTATTTAAAGGTGTTGTGAAATGCAGGATCGTGTTCCTGACATTACAAACCTCCTTTTGCTTCATTTGGCTCCAAATGGGACCAGCTGAAGGAGTAAACCCAGGGAATTTCCTTCACAGAAGCAGCTTTAAAGGCAGCTGGAGCTGCTCGGGCTTAACCAGGAGCTGAGCTACAACTCCCGTGCTTGGGGATGGTGGTAATTCCCAAAGAAAACCATCCCTGGCTGCGGTGCTTTGGGTTGTACCCGTGGAGCAGGACTCAGGTTTGGGAGGAGGCACAAACAAAATGTGCAGAGACTTTGTGGAGTCTCAGGTAACCTTTCACCAGCCCGTGTCTAGGAAACAGGAGCTGCGTGTTTTGGCATGAAGGGCTGCTCCAAAATTCTCTTCTCCTGTGCCAAAGGGTGGGAATCCCATGGAGAGGCTGTTTGTTCACCGAGGGAAGGGGGAGAGTGTCGCCTTCTCAGTGCTCCCAGTGCCCGATCCAGTGGGAAGGAACTTGGGTGTCACACTGGTATGAAGAGTGTGTTTGAGGTGGATATCTCAGCAAGGCTCCAGGAGAGCTGGAGAGGGGCTTTGGATCAGGGTCTGGAGGGACAGGAAAAGGGGGAATGGCTTCCCACTGACACAGGGCAGGGTTAGGTGGGATATTGGGAAGGGTGGGGAGGCCCTGGCACAGGTTACCCAGAGAAGCTGTGGCTGCCCCATCCCTGGAAGTGTCCAAGGCCAGGCTGGACGGGGCTTGGAGCAACCTGAGATAGTGGAAGGTTGTTGTTTGGATCCAGGGGTCAGTTCATTGGATCCAGGGGTTGAGTTGGTTGGATCCAAGGGTGGGTTTGTTTGGATGTTTGGATCCAAGGGTGGGGTTTTTTGGATGTTTGGATCCAAGGGTGGGTTTGTTTGGATGTTTGGATCCAAGGGTGGGTTTTTTTGGATGTTTGGATCCAAGGGTGGGTTTTTTTGGATGTTTGGATCCAAGGGTGGGTTTTTTTGGATGTTTGGATCCAAGGGTGGGCTTTTTGGATGTTTGGATCCAGGGTTGGGGTTTTTTTGGCTCTAGTGGCTGGTTTGTTTAAATCCAGGGGTCTCTTGGTTGGACCTAGTGGTCGGTTATTTATATCCAGCATGGTTTATTTTAATTTTTGACCCACTTTGCCGCACTCCACCTCGCGCCCCTTCCTCTCCCTTACCGCTCCCTGCAGTGCCTGGGGGTCCCCCCCAGCGCCTCCCCGCTCTCCCCCCATTCCCGGAACCCCCGTGCGGCCCCTCCGCGCTGTCCCTGCCCGGGTCTCCCCCCTGCCCACGTCCCCCCGTGCCCGGGCCGCGGGCACATGGCCGCGGGCGGCCGGCCGGGCACTAGGACCGCGCCGGGACCGCGCCGCGCGAGCCGCGCCCTCCCATTGGCCCGCGGCCCCCCCGCGCCGCGCCGCCATTGGCCGCGCCGGCGGACCGTGGGCGGAAGCGGCGCTACGGCGGCCGCGGAGGGTCAGCGGCCGCCCCGCCGTGTGTAACGCGGCCGCCCCGCGCTCCGCCCGCCCGGGATGCGGCCCCGGCGCCCGGGCCGGGCATGAGGGACGGCGGGGGGGCCGCGCCCAGCACCGGGACCGGACGGGAGCGCCGCGCCCGGGCACCGGCGGGGCTCCTCCTCGGTGAGCGGGGGCGGGCGGGGCGCGGCGCAGCGCCGGGCCGGGGGGCGCGCTGGGTCCGAACGATCCCCCCCGCGCGGGGCTGCGGGACGCTGGGACGGGGGTCCCGCGGGCGGCCCGGGGCTGTCCCGCCTGCCCCGCTCCGCCGGGGAGGAGAGGGAGGGGAGGGATCGGTGCCCGCCTGCAGCCGGGGCTCGGGGGGTCCCGGCGTTGGGTGTTTGCATCCAGGGGTGCGCTGGATCCAGGGATTCTTTGGATTCGGTGGCTGGTTGGATCCAGGGGTGGGTGGTTTGGATCCAGACGTTGATTGGTTGGATCCAGGGATTGACTGGATCCAGTGGTTGGTTGGATCCAGGGATTGATTCGTTGGCTGCATCCAGGGGTTCTTTGGATCCAGGGCTTGGCTGGTTGGATCCAGGGGTTGATTGATTGGATCCAGGGATTGATTGGATTTAGGGGCTGGTTAGTTGGATTCAGTGGCTGTTTGGGTCCCAGAGTGGGTTGGTTGGCTGGCAGGATCCAGGGGTTATTTGGATCCAGGGGTTGGTTGGTTGGATTCAGTGGCTACTTGGATCCAGGGATTGATTTGATTTAGGGGCTGGTTGGTTGGATCCAGGGGTTGTTTGGATCCCAGGGTGGGTTGCTTGGATCCAGGGGTTGGTTGGAGGCCATGGTGGGTTGGTTGGTTGGTTGGTTGGATCCAGGGGCTGGTTAGTTGGATCCAGGGGCTGGTTAGTTGGATCCAGGGGTTGTTTGGCTCCCAGGGTTGGTTGGTTGGCTGGATCCAGGGGGTGGTTGTTTTTCAATTCCTCGCTCCACCGCTATTTTTTTTTTTTTTCCCAGTCCTCCTGCACTGCTCTCCCTGAGCTGGGTGGATTCCTGCCCACATCAATGAGGGAGGTGGAGAGGAAAGCATGCAAATCCCTGCTGGGATCCTTTATTTTGTATGCACATGTACACACACACCTGTGTTACCTCCACAGCCAACCTCCACTAACCCCCGTGTGCTGTGCCGGGGGGCTGGAATCCAGAGCCCTTCCATGGTGGTTTTAAGGAGCAGCTCCTGAGAAACACAGGGATTGCTCTGTGGGCGTTGGGGGGAGCAGAATCCAGTCATTAGCATTTCTCTCTCCTCATCCTGTTCCCAACAAACACGATCCCCGTGCCTGACACAGCGGCGTGTTCGTGATTTCGGTCGGGCTGTTTATTTTTAGGGTCTCAGCGCCTGTTTGGAGGGAATAGTTGTTCCATCCCCATGGCAACGGGGCTGAGTGTATCATAAACATTGTTAAAGGAGAGCTTTTCCAGCTTAAATGAGACTTCCCTCTCATAATCAAGCTGGGATGGACGTGAACCATTTAACCTGTTGTTTGGGGTTGTTCCACAGTGCAGACCTTGCTCTGAACTGAGGATGCTTCTGCTTCACTCATTCCCACTGAAGCCAATTTAATCTGCTGTTGGTAAACATCCCCCTCAGTCCATCTTCAGGAGGAAGCAAGTGTAATCTGCTTAGGAGCTTCCAGGGAAATCAGTGTTTTTATGGCTTAGTCAGGAACAATCCCATCAGTGCCACAAACCAGGCAGGGACTGATCAAAGGTGCTTTGGGTTTGAAGTTTCCCATTCTCTCTCTTTGTCCTAAACCTTCCCATGCTCTCTGTGCTCTCATATCCTGAAAAAGGAGAGCTAGGAAAGGGAGACTGTTCATCAGATTGTGGAAAAGCAGGGAAATGAGGTTTATCCATAAAATTATCAATGCTGGCATGTCAGTCGTCCCCAGCCAGGGGTGGAGGGTCAGTGATTGGAGCAGCTGGAGAAAGTACTTTGAAATCCCCTTTTTCACTGTTTTCCATCAGTGTCAGTCGTGATGATCAAAATCTTGTTTGGTAACAAAGGGGCATCATTGTCTCTGTATGGAGATTTAAAAAAAAACACCCAAAAAGCTGTTTGGCTCATCCACTGCCAACCTGAGCCTGCAGCCATAAATCCAGTGGGAATCCCGATGCCACTGCTGTCCTTCGTGGCTTGTTTTCTGATCCTGGTTTGCTAATTCAGGAAGCAAGTGAGAAATATGCAGGAAGCAAGTAGAAAAATAACTGAGGAAAAACTAGAAAATACTAAGAAAAACAAATACTCATTTCTCAGGAGTTGAAAAGCTGAAACAGTTTGTTCCCGAGTCCCGAAATAGTTGTTAACACCTAAATTTCATCTGAAGCAACTTACATTTTTGAGCCAGGAACCCAAAATTTATTGCAACTTGTTTTGAGTTTTTTTTAAAAAAAAAAAAAAAAAAGAAAAAAAAAAGAGGCTTGGAGTGGGATTAGGCAGTGAAAACTCTGGATCAGCTCTTATCATAAGGACAACCTCCAGCATTTCCTTCCAGGGAACTTCCTGCCTCGATAACCACGACTTCTCCTTCAGAACAGGCTGATTTTCCTGACTCCTTTGGAAACAACAGGGGAAAACAAGGATTTATTGGGTCTAGGGTGTTTTTTTTGTCCCTTACTCTTACCTGATTTTACTAAGTTATTAGAGAAGGTACAATTTGATTGCTACTTGGAAAGCTGCCAGGGTTTGGAATTTTTTGGAGGGTGGTGTTGCAGGTGTGGAATTCTGCATCTCTGCTTTAATTCCTTGTGAATAATAACTTTGTTTTACACATATAACAGTTTTTAACCTGGTATTTCACCTGTCTGTGTGTTCTGGAAAAGGACTCAATACTCTTTCGTGCTTCCCACCACATCAGGGTATGTAAAAGCTGTTTTTTGGACAACAGGTTGGTTTTTTTTCCCCCTCTTTCTAAAATTAATTAAAATTGATAAAATCCTAAAAGTACCAGTTCAGGTGAGCCACCGTCTCAGGAGCTTGAAAAGGTTTTGTGAAAGGTTTATTAGTAAAGGGATATTTCCAGTGCTGTGCTAACGAAATGGTTGCCTGGTTGTATTTTGATAAGCACTTAATTAGATACTTTATCAGCCGTGTCCCACCGCCCTGCCCCTCTACTGAAATAAAAGGGGTTGGGCAGCCACTTATTTATGAATTTTATTTAGTTGCCTGGACAAAGACATTGAAAAAACCTGATCAGACTTTTGAGGTTTGGAACCCGGCCTTGGGCCTGTGACCTCCAAAAGTCTCCTTCAGCCAACCCCGTTGTTTGTTTTCCTGGAACAGCTCTCAGGGCCTTGTGTCCACAGGAATATTGCACAACGGGGCAGGAGTTATTGTCTCCAAATTCCTTCTGTTCACACACCATGGCCATCTCAGGCTGCCTGAGGAACCCTGGGAATGGCTCTGTGGGGTGAAGCGTGACCGGTTCCGTGTTGGACTCACAGCACAAGCCCGGATTTCCTGGAATTTCCTGGAGCTGAAGCCTTGATTTGCTCGCCTGAACGTCTCACCTGTGCCACTGTGAGGTCCCCCAGACCTGTTGCTGCCTTAATTTCGTTATTTTTGAGCTGAGCAGAGGTTCCTGTGTCTCCTGAGTGTGACAGCTGTGACCCAGCCGGTTCAATCGCGGTGGTTTTGTCCTCGCTGTGTGACCGTGTGACATCCTCCCTTTCCTTTTGCTCCATCTCTGTTCCTGTGTGGGTTTTACTCAGCCCATCTGCAGAACTCATCAGGCTGCAGATGCTGGTGAGAGAGGCTGTTGGAACGAGTGGAGGTGAAAGATTACTGGGGATTACTCGGTGTCCAGTCAAAGCACAGGAAATCTGCCACAAGACCTTGAACACGGTTAGGCCAGGCCTAATTCCCCCCTCCAGTCCTGCCTCTGCTCCCTCCTCAGGGCCTGGCAAGGGGTGCCTGTCCTTTTTGAGCACAGAGGGAGTTTGTTTGGCTGCAGTCAGTGTAGCTGCTGGGTGAGATTAGGGTGAGATTGCCACGTGCCCGCTGTGCCACCCCTGGCTGCTCACCCTCCTTCCCAGGAGGTGCAGAGCCCGGGGCTCTGTAATCACACGCACGGGGCTGGTTGTGGCTGTGGCACAGATGCAGGAGGAGAAGTCGCCGGAAAGATCCATATCTCATGTCCTGGCCCTGCTGTAAACTCTGAGGCTTTGTAAAGTCAAGGCCCTGGAAGCTGCAGCAGCAGCAGCAGGAGAAGGCTCAGGTTTGCAGCCAAACTCTGTCAGCTCCTCAGTGAACTTCAAGGGTCATCCGTAGGCGTCAGAGAAGATCTCAAGACAATAATAGTGCTCTATTTTAGCATGCTCATTACAAAGTATAACTGCCCTCTGCCTCTGGCAACTATTTTTGCCTCTGCTCAGATGGTGCAGGAGTGGCAAGGCCGTTGTCACAAGCAGCAGTGCTGCCTCTCTGCCTCCTTCCCTCGTCGGCTTTTCGCTTTAGACCTTTTTCCTTTCTCCATGAAAATAACCTTCAGCAGAAAGATGGCTCGCAGGGGTGTGTTTTGTAATTATTGGTGCATTCATCCGGAAGAAAAAGCAATCAGATTTGTGCTGACAGGGAGCTGTGAGAGGAGGTTGGGGCCTTTTCATGGCATTTGAAAGAAGTTGAAATGCTGTTTGCATCGTTAATGCAGGGGAGGAGTGGGACAGTGGGTTCCTGTCCTCATCCTGATTTCTTTCTAACTAGTGGGTCTTTAAAATCCCTGCAGAGTGTGGGGTTTTTTTGAATAAAAGGGACAAGAGGATCTTCTGAATTGTGTCGGTGCAGGAGGGGTTTGAGTATGTGGCCATGGCGTGGATCCTCCTCTGCAGGGCACCTGAAGATGTTCTGGGCAGCACAAGGAGCTTGAGCCACTTCTCATCCCCGTGGTTGCAAGGTAAAGGCTCAGGAAAAGCAGCAGTTGCCTCCTCCTGCCCCAGGTGCTGGAGGAGGAGGAACCTTTTCAACGTGTTCCTTGGTTCTCAAACAAAGAGAAGTGCTCAGCTCGCCTCTGCTGGTTTTCATTTTACATCTTGTGTGATTTTTTTTCTTTTTCTTTTTTTTTTTCATACTCTGCTTTTTCCTGAAGAAACAGGAGTTCTTTGATGTGTTCTTGTGCTGTATCAAAGCAGCTTTTGTGCTGGAGTTAAGTGAGACGTCTTGGTTCACAATACAACACATTATACTTTCCCAGTTCACAGCTGCTCCTGGAGCCTGAAGATCCACCTGTGATCCCATTGCTTTGACCACTGTGGAGAGTTGTTTTCTGGCCTTCCCTTTGTGTGTAAAATCTTCAGAAAAACTCTGTGTTCCCTGCTCCATTGAGGTATCCATGAGGTTCCACTGAGGGATCTCCATCATTTCCTCTAGATGTACACAGTAAATATTGAGTAAAGAGGAATATGTGCAATATAACCCATCCATGAACAATTCCTGCTCCTGTTCTATAACACCAGGGTCTCAGTAAGACTTTTCCACCCTGTTAACGTGTCTAACACAAGACTTTTTAAAGCTGAGGGTACTCAAGGTGTCCTCCAAACTATGGCCAAAATCGTGACACCCCTAAAGCTGTAAATGCCAGAAACATCAGCAGGGGCTTGATCAATGTAACGCTCCAGTACAGTCTGGAACTCTGCCCCTGGGAGAGGGATCCTTCCAGCTGGAAAACCGAGGGATTTGGGCAGTATGAACTCATAATTTGGTAAATGCTCCTGAGAACGATATAGCTCAGTGCAGGGAAAGGTGTATTTTTTTTAATATCTTGCACTTCCCAGAATTTTGGCCACTCCATGTGTGCTCTGTTACTGAACTTTGTGTTGTCAAGAGTGCTGCTCTGTCAGCTTTGTGTGTCTCCAGCTGGATTCCAAACCAGCTGTGATTCCAAAGGTTTGGATGCTTGGCTGTGGCAGAGGCTGATGAGCTTTGAGCTACAGCGAGGTGGTACTTCCTAAAGGGAAGCAGCCTAATGAAATAATAGCAGTTAAATTCTGGGATGCAACCTGCATGGATTTTTTTAGGAGGAGGGGTAAAAAAAAAAAAAAAAAGCCTTTGCCACTCTGAAATTCTGTTGCTAATCTGATTTCCACGTGGCTGCCTCCCCTTGCATCAGTCAGCCCGTTTGGTGCAGTGCTGATCCGGGTTCCCAAAGTGCTGGAGATAAATGCAGCGTGGGAATAATCACTCAACTTCATCTTCCTGCTCTCTCTTAGCACGTATCCCTGGCATTGACAGCTCTGCAGATCCTCCTGTCTGCACGACACATGCGTGTGCCTCATCCCCGGGGATGAGGAGCCGCAGCGGGCACAGCCTCAGCCTCGGAGACACGGAACGTTGCTGGCAAACGTGGATTCCAGGCGGTTCTAAGGCAGAGCTGATCCCCTATGGATCAGCTGGCAGGCCATGGGAAGAGTCTGGAAGCACAGCCTTGAGTTTCTTCGAGTGCCGAGCAATTAATTTGGGCAAGCAGGGAGTTGTGTGTGCGCGGTAATTAGCGGGGAAAGCACCCTAGGCCAGCATAGCAGCGTGGTGTGGGTGTCCCTCAGGTGGAGATTGTTCCAGGTAATTGCAGCAATTTAACCGGCTCCATCGATGGCACGGCCCTGGGGAGTCACCCAGCCTGCCATGGGGCAGGGATTCTGCAAAACAGGTTCAATGGCGTGGGCTGGGCCCAAAAAGGCACCTGCCCCGGGGCACCTGATTTCGGTAGGAACGTGGAGCCCTGTGTAAACTGTCAGTAATCCTTTCTCGGGGCTCGCTGAACGCTGAGGCTCACATGGAGGCTGTTCCCTTCCTTATATAGGGCTGGATAAGTGCTGGGCAGTAATGAGATTGGAATAAAAGGCTTTGGGAGCAAAGATGAGCTGGCAGTCCTGGCTGGATCTTAAACTGAGCCCTGTGTACACATGGACTTCAAACAAGTCCTTGGACTTGATGCCTCTGCTTTGGTTGGGAACAGCACTTGGGCTCTCAGGCTGTGGATTCACCCAGATAGAAACCCCTGGACTCTTAGGTTTCTTCTCTGAGGGGAAAAAAATGTAGCAATTTTACATATAAAACCCCTTTTTGTGTCTTTTGTTATGGTGGTTCTTATTCCGGAGCACCTGGGTTTGTTTTCATTTCACAGGAAGAAGTTTAAACTGCATTAATTGTCACAGTTCTGGACTAAGAGAATCCATACGAGATGCTGAATTAATATTTCATCTGGTGTGTCTTATACTTCCCTTGTGCAGACAGAATTATTAGTGTCCTGCTTAAAAATGTTTGTGGAAATACTGTTTTGTGTAGTCAGATATGGTCAAGGAAAAATGACATCTCTCTGCCTTGTCTGTCCTTGATGAATTTAGACATGGAGAGGAAAACCACTCTGGGAGTTCAGGAATCAGCTGGCAGATATTAATCCTAGAAAGTCTCAGCCTAAATCGTTGGTGTAGGTAAGACATGGCAGGAATTGAGACAAGCAAAGGCAGCGCTTGAAATAATTTTTATTTACTTTCATGTTTACGCTCTTAGGAAAAAAAAAAAAGGGATGATACTTGGAAAGGAAAGATTTGAAAGAGAGGGGAGTAGGGCTGATGACAAAGAGGCAGAAGTGTGAACTGAAGGAAAATGGAGTTGTTTTGCTCTGGCATCTTCCTGGAGCTTTGCAGTTACTTGATCTGCTGTTTTTGAGGTTGGAGGTGGGAGCAGGTACGGAAAGGAGGCGGCGAGTGGGAGGTTTGATTTTTTTTTTTTTTAATTTTTTTTTTTTTTTTACCTGAGTGTACCTGAGCTGTTTCTCATAAAGCAGTACAAGCCAGAGTGGGTGAACATGGAACAACTTAGAAACATTTTTTTGGGGTAGTGACTCACTGCAACTTACCCAAAGTGACCTGATTTAGTTAAATGAGGCTAAATATAACCCATGTGAAAAGTACTGACATGTGGGAGGAGACGACAGAGTTGGCACTCAGCCTCTCTGTTCTGCAGGGAACATCTTTCACGACTGGTGACTAATAATTTTTACTCTTGCTGGCTTTGGAAATAACATCTCAGCTCCATCACCCCCTTGTAGGGAGAGGAGGGAAATGCTCTGGTAACCTGCCTCTGCTCTGCCTCTCTGCCTTGCAGCTCACTGCTATGGACAGTGCTATCACCCTGTGGCAGTTCCTCCTCCAGCTCCTCCAAGAGCCTCAGAACAAGAACATCATCTGTTGGACCTCCAACGACGGGGAGTTCAAGCTGCTGCAGGCAGAGGAGGTGGCCAGGCTGTGGGGGATCCGCAAGAACAAGCCCAGCATGAACTATGATAAACTCAGCCGAGCGCTCAGATACTACTACGTGAAGGTAACAAATCCCCCTCCAATCCTTAGCCATCTTTACCAGCCTAATGGGCTTTGTTTCCTTTTTCATCCCCTGCAAGGGGGCGGGTGGCTGTCACTCCTCTTCCTCCCAGGCTTAAGGAAGTCGTACTGGTTTGTTTAAAAGTGTTTTGTTTTTTTTTTTAATTTTTTTTTTTTAATCTCTTGTATCGTTGTGCTGCGTTTCCTCCCCGTTGCTTATTTGATAAGGTTCTAAGTGCAGAGTTTTCTCTTTGTGTCTTTGCTAACGTAAATTGTTGAATCCTAATCCCCTTTCCAAAAATGCATCCCCTGGCAAGGGTTAAAATCCTCAGCACTCCAGGTAAAACAACACTGGGAGATGATGACTGAGGTGGTGAGTGTTGCACCACCTTAAGATCTTTCCTGCAGTTGCCTCTACAAAAGGGCTTCAAAATAAGGATTTTCAGTGAATCAGCCCGAAGTATTTTTATTGTTCTCCGTGTGTTTAGAATTTCACCTCTAACATGGTCAGTGATTTCAGCCCAGCTGAGTGAGAAGCTTCTCTTGTTTAGCAAAATGTCTTCAAGACCTACCTTGGTTTCAATAAGCCGTTTATCCCACAACTGTTACCGGGCAAGTGTGGGAGATAAAAATAAAACAGTTTCTGAGGAACCTCAGTGGGTAGCAGGTGGTAAGTTACTGGTGTTTATTGTTGGGTGGCACAAATCTGGCTTTGTGCTGAAGAGATCTCAGTAATAATAATTGCATGATAAATGAAGATGATCTTAAGCCCGAATTGCGTGTGGCATTTCACTTAAGGAGCAAAACAAGTTTGACAGATGCTGTTTTGTGGTATTGAAGTAGCTGATTATCCTGCATTCCACTGACTAGTTCAGCTACTTATTTTCCTTTATTAGCATCTTATTAAGGATAAAAGGGGTTTGATTGGAAGTACCAGCTCTCAGTTCTGCAAAGCTGTAGAAACCCTTTAATACTGCAGGTTCTCCTGTTAGATTACCCTGACTGTACCCAGGGCAGTGATCCTTGAGGGGGTTAATGGGTAATTTTTTATTTTATTTAAAAGCAGGTTTTAGGCTGGTTTTGGTGTATTTAATGTCAGGTTAAGCTCACCTGTTCTAGTGTTTTGTCTGTGAGCTCTGGGAATGCTGCTCTGGGAGCGGGACTGAACTGCAGGAACGCAGTGTGGTTTTAAGGCAGGAAAAAAGAAACATTTTTTTGATGAAAGATTACAGGCTTTAATTCCTCTGCCTATTTTGGGCAGTGTTTGTAGGAAGAAAATTAATCTGAAGAAGGTCTAAATATACATGTGTATCTTACCCACAGAATATCATTAAGAAAGTGAACGGTAAGAAGTTTGTGTACAAGTTTGTCTCGTATCCGGAGATTTTAAATATGGACCCGCTCGTCGTGGGCCGGATAGAAGGAGACCCTGAACTGACTGGCTTTGGAGAGGTCAACAGCGCTCCAAAGGAGGTGGAAAACTGTGGGAAGGAGAAGTCCCAGTCGTGTGCGAAGTCCTCGAGCCGCAACGACTACATCCACTCAGGCCTGTACTCCTCCTTCACCCTCAACTCCCTCAACAGCTCCAGCGTCAAACTCTTCAGGTCCATCAAGATCGAGAACCCGGCGGAGAAGCTGACGGAGAAGAAGCCTCAGGAGCCGACCCCCTCCGTCATCAAGTTTGTCACCATGCCCTCCAAAAAGCCGCCCTCGGCCCCCCTGGTCTCCACCGTCTCCGCGGCTTCCGCCGCTCCCGCCGCGTCCTCCTCCCTTCCCATGGGATCCGAGGAGACCCTCCAGACCCTGGAGACGCTCGTCCTGCCCAAGTTAACTGTCCCCGAAGCTCCAGCACCTTTGCCAAACTTAACCAGCAGCTTCACCCCGACCCCCCCCATCTCCTCGGTGTCTCCCACTCTCCAGGTCCCTTCCACGCCCCCGTCGCCGCCCCTGAGCTCCAATCCCGACCTGGACATTGACACGGACATCGAGTCCGTGGCCTCCCAGCAGCTGGAGCAGGCCCAGAGCCTTCAGCACCAATCCCCAGAGCCCAAAGAGCAGGATTCATCCGTGCTGGAGAAGGAATTTGCCAATCACCTCTCCAGATCTAAGAAACCCAAAGGGCTGGAGTTGGCTCCCACTCTCGTCATCACGGGCAGTGATCCAAGTCCTCTGGGCATTCTGAGTCCTTCTCTCCCGACTGCTTCTCTTACTCCAGCACTTTTCTCTCAGGTAACCAAACTCCCTTCCTGGTTTCTTTTTTTAAAGTAACAATGGTGATTATGTTACATTTTAAACCAGTAAGGGAAGGCAAGTGGAAAATGAATAGTCGGTTCATTGTGTGGGGTGTTCTGAAACTCAGGATGTCCCTCCCCCCCTTTTTTTTTTTCTCTTTAATTAAAACCTAAGTTTTATTCACAGTTGGTATTAACTTCACCCCAAAAAGGTGCCCAAGTGGTGTGTCAGCCCTGCACGTCTGGGCAGGGTTGGCATGTGGAGGCAAAACCCAAACCAGCACCAGCAGGATCCTTTGTAAACCTTGCCAGGGAGGGACTGAATTATTTCAGAAACCCTAAACCCTGCCCTCATCCTTCAGCTGGTTCTGAAAATACTTTAAAAATAGAGAAGCACAGAGGTGTCTGTTTGGCAGCTTTTTTTACTCAAATATAGGCATTTAGTTAAGGCCAGAGTCTTGTGAGTGAACATGAACAGCAATAAGAGCAGCTGCTTAATTTGGTTGCTATCTTTGTGTGGGAAAGGAAAGCTTTTGTGTCTCATGGAAAACTTGGAAGAGAACTGAATCCAGCTAGGCTGTTAAATCATTCTGTATCTATTTAATCTCTTTCCTGTGATAAATTGGAATTAGAGTGAAGCTGTAGGGAAGCTGCTGATTGAAAAGCGAAATGGCTGAAGGCAGGGAAAAAAAACCAAGTGGAGTTGCTCTTTTGGCACCCTGGGAAGTGTTTGGCTGGTGAACCTGGAGCATCCAGGGTATTCAGAAGCTGGGTGGAAACTTGTTTTATTGTTCCTTATATTGTCATTGTCACCCAGACCAGGCTTGTGCCTGCTGTCTGCTCCTTTGGAGTTCCCAATCCCGGTTTTCCCAAGTCCTTGCAGGTGTTGTGTGCTGGATTGCTCTGCTGGAGGTTCCAGCAGGATTTGGCAGCTGTTGGGAAAAGAGGGTTGATTGCTCAGCCAGGGGAGGGAGAGCTGGATGGGGCTGGGAAGGGAGGAGGAGCAGGGACTGGGAGTTCCTGAAATTGGGAGCCAGCCCTGGCAGCTGCAGGAGCTGAGGTGGTTGTGGCTGGGCTTCCACGTGCTCTTGCTCCAGGGGCAGGTCTCACTCAGCTCTCCTGTCTCTTCCAGACTCCCATCCTGCTGACTCCCAGCCCTTTGCTCTCCAGCATCCACTTCTGGAGTACCCTGAGCCCGGTGGCTCCTCTCAGTCCTGCCAGGTTGCAAGGTGCTAACACCCTCTTTCAGGTGAGTTCAGCCAATCTCTCCCTGCTTTTCAGTCCCTTCCTCAATAGACCTGCAGGAATCAGTTACCCAAATACCTGCTGTAGAAATAAAATACCTGCTGTAGGTGCTGCCCCATCCCTGGAAGTGTCCAAGGCCAGGTTGGCCAGGGCTTGGAGCAACCTGGGCTGGTGGAAGGTGTCCCTGCCCATGGCAGGGGGTGGGACTGGATGGGCTTTAAGGTCCCTTCCATCCCAAACCATTCCATGATTCTGTGATCTCTCCATTCTGCTGTCTTTT
The DNA here is from genome assembly GCF_003945595.2 of Pipra filicauda. NCBI lineage: Eukaryota > Metazoa > Chordata > Aves > Passeriformes > Pipridae > Pipra > Pipra filicauda. Next base: position 102,982 of record NW_024104757.1, read on the forward strand.
GTTACTTGGAAATTCTCACCTTCGCTGCTTTTAATAAATAATTTTGTTCAATATATAAGAAAAAAAATCCCCTATTTTTAAAAAAAACCCCTCCTTTAGTTGTAATTCCTCGTGCTCTTCCCTCACCTTCCACTTTGGCATTGGAATAACCACATCTGCTGCCTGGGTTTGCTCAGGCAAAGGGTGGGATTGAAGTGGTTGCTTTTTGGGTTGGGATCTCTCATCTCCATGGAGATGAAGGAAGTAGCTCATACATGCCACGAGGATGGGGAATAAACAATGCACTGACCATTTTCCTCTAGAAATAGCTGATAATTAACTGAGGGACTATTTAGACCTGTGGTTTCCCAACAACCTGTATTAAAGTCACTTATTAATTGAGGACATGGGCAGTGCTCAGGGCAGGGATTGCTGTGCCACTGCTTGCAGTGGCATTAAAAAAATTAAATTAAAAGTAGAAATCCGAGAGAATTCTTTGAAGTTTGGGGTGTTTTTTCTTTGTTGTGTTTTGTTGTTTGTTTTTTTTTTTTCTACATGCACAGATAGGGGAGAAACAATGAATTAAAGTGACCTCTTGCCTAATCATTTTTGTTTTGTCTCTTAGTTTCCATCAGTGCTGAACAGTCATGGCCCATTTACTCTGTCTGGACTGGATGGACCCTCTACCCCTGGCCCGTTTTCCCCTGATCTCCAGAAGACATAGCACATGGAATTCATGGAAAGGACACGTTGGCAAACAAGGGAAAGATGGGACACTTCTATTTAACCACGTTTTTTTAAAAATGAGCAATTTATAATTCCACACAGAGATTCTCAACGATCGTAGTTTTCGCCATTCCCAAGTAAAAATGCCTTTTTTTTTGCAAAATTCCCTTTTTTTCTGAAGAACCCAGGTTGGGAATGTATATGCAAAGGCCTTAATAGGAGCTGCAGCTCCAGTTTTCTTCTCTTCCCTCCTTGGTTTGGAAGATTTCACGTGGTCAAAAAGGGACTTTTGGTCGGTGTTGCAGCAGCTGAGTCTGCACTGATTGCAGTGAACAGTGTCAGAGAAGTCTTTTCTCTGTGACTTTTGGGGAAAAAAAAAAAAAACAAACCCTCTGTTCTTCTGCTTCCTGTGCTTGGCAAGAAGATATCTGATCAGGATGGAAGCTGGCATTCCAGGAAATGCTTGGGAAAGGGGTGTGTGCACTCCAGCTTTGCCTGGGGGGGCCACGGTGACTTCTGCAGCAACAAAAACAGCCTGGTCTGTTCTGCTGTAAAATCATCTTGTCTTTTTTGCAGGGAGAAATTTTCAAGGACTATTATTCAGTGCTTCATATCCTGAGATATTGGACAATTTGGGAATTGTGGTGGTGTGTGTCCCACCAGCCCAACCCCTCGGAGAAGTGGTCTGGCTGGATCCTGGATGCTTCCCCTGCCCTCCCTTTGGTGGGGAGGTGAGGTCTGGAGAGAGAGAGAAATCAGTGGTGGGATGAGTTCCTTTCAACCCTCAGAGAGTTTGAATGCTGAAGTCCAAACATTTCTTGTGCCAGAGACCTCTTCCAGAGCTTGTGATCTCACGGCTGGATGAACAGGATGGTGGATTTTCCTTGGAAGTTTTGGGGGGTGGGTGCCTGTGCTGAGGTTGCTGCCTGGTGCTGGAGTTCCACACCCAAACAGTGGTGAGAACACAGATGTCCCAGCATTAACTGCTCTTTCCCACAGGTTTGGAAAAGTTTCCTGCTTTTCCACAAGTGGAGGAGCTCCTCTTCTACCAGCTCTTAGCTCGACTTTTGCATTAGAGCTGTTGTTTGGTTTTTTTTTGAGGAAACACTGACCCAAACTCAGGCTCAGTGTGTCCACCTGGCTGTAAATCTGCTCTTGCATTGCTTTTCTTGGTGGTGTGGATGGATCAAGAATGAGAGATTTAATTTCCAGAGCCATTCGAGACGAAACGAAATTTGTACTTAGATTTATTTTTTTTTTTTTTACACCTCAGGAGGCCTTTTAAGAGAACTGAGGAGTGAAAGGAAGGGAGATTTGTCCTCTCTCAGCCCCTCAGAGTCTGGATGTCTTGGTCTGTGGGTGCTGGGCCCTGTGTCCTCCTTCCACTTGGGGCATCTGATGTCAGGCAGCAACTTCTGTTTTGCTACTGAGTGCGTTGAGATGGGGATGGAAGGGAATCTTTTTCCATAAAACACCCAGTAGAAAACAGATGGGAGCTTCTCTCTCCTTCAGCATCCTCACTTGGCTGCCTGCAGAGTTTTCAGGAGCAGAAGATTTCGCAGCAAGAGGAGCTGACAGTGTTTGCTGTACATATTTGCACCCCCTTTCATGGAGAAGTTTGGTGAACTCAAAGCTTTCCAGAAGTTTTTTTTTCCCTTTTGCCACTTTTGCAGGCTTGGAATTCACTTTCCAAGGGTGTGACAGCACCCGAGACTTCTCTTCCTTGGTGGTGTTACCTTCCTGTGTTCTGACATTGAAACGTGTACAACCACTTTGTGTGTTCCTGACGTGACACCTGGGACAGGTGGGTGGAACAGCTGATTTTTTTTTTGGGGGGAATGGGGGGCATTGTTCATCCAGAACACCTGCCCAGTGGGAATGGGAGAAAAGAGTATTCCTTCTTCAGGTGGAGAAGCTCATGGAGTGACCTGTCTTCCTGTTGGGTTCTGTCAGAGGCATAAATGCTTCACATTTTAGACATCAGCAGATGCAGGATGAAGTTCCTGTGCCAGCAGCTCTTAAAATGTGCAATATTGACCTTTTCTTTTTTTTTTTTTTAATTATTATTATTTTTTTAATGCAGAAGCAAAGCTGCAGATGATAATTGAGAGCAGGCATCTGGAATTTTCTGGTTTGCATGGTGGCTTTTGAGTCTGCTCTAGAAAAATATATATAGCTATGTATAAATAGCAGCACTTTTTTTTAATGGTTGTTTTAGGTTGGCCAATTTGACGCCCACCAAGTGTGTGGACTTTTTGAGAGCAACATTGCAGACTAGGATTAGAATTTAAAAAGTACTTAATGAGCACTAAAAACCCTTGCAATTTAATTGCTTCCCTTTCCTTGTCCCCTATGGAGAAAAGCCAAGTTTATTTGTTTAAAAAGTTGTGTGTGTGCACACATGCACTTAATTCTCTGTGAACTTTTATCACTTTGAGCATAGGGTATGCAAGAGAACCCAGCCTGGGTTCCTGCTCTTCTCCAAGAAGCTTCCTAAGATTGCACTGCCATAGCTGGGGGAGAGCCACCTTTCCCTCTGGGAATCCCTTGTGCAGAGGAAGCTCATGTGGAAATGCAGCCTGGATGGGATGGTTTCTGTCTGGGAATATCCACTGAGGTGGTGGTTGCTTTTCCTTTCCAAGGGAAATCAAAATCCACGGAAGGGTTACAATCTTAGGAGGCAGTTGGGAAAGCACATGGGAAGGGCAGGGAAGGGAGGGGAGAGGAGCAGCTTGCTGCCTTTTCTCCATTCCAGCTTTCAGGTCACTTAAAGGGAATATTATCTTGTATATATGCTGCCTGATTAAACACACATTTACTGACAGGTATGGAACTGCCAGCTTTTTTTTTTGGATCACATTCCTGACGGAGCACAGGGTCCTGTGACTCCTTGGGGCTCAGTGATGTGATTGCTGGTTCTCTGCTAGGTCACTTCAGGAGCACTTTGCAGCTCCTTGCAACTTGTTTTTTAATTTAGTGTAGGGCAGGTGGGGGTTAACAGAGGTTCTCTTTTCCTGGCCACGGTGGCAGTTTGCACTGTGGTGGCTTAAAAAAGTGATAATGCAGCATTACAGAAACCTTTCCTTAGCTGCCAGTTGATGCTGCTGGAGTAGCCATGGGATTGTGGAATGCTTGGGAATATTTGCATTGGTTAATTGGTAGCTGGTGGTAGAATTGGACTGGATGAGCATCTTGCCTTGCTTCTGGAAATCTCTTTTCCATGTCACTGCAGAGTTGGGAGTCTCACCCTGCTGGTGCTGTGTGTGCCACACCCGAGAGCCCGGATTCTCGGGATGCCAGTGGACAGACAGTCCAGACAGACTGCCACAGACAGTCCATGGAAGCAGGAATGTGTTCATGACCCCCTCCAGTCACAGAACCATTCGTGTTCTGTCTCACCTGTGAAGGGAATCCTGGGGAGGAGGGGGATGGAGGAGCATTGGGGTTTTTTTTAAACAGCAGCTCAAGTCCAGAGCCTTGTTTCAGAACCTGAGCTGTTCAGCAGTGGTGGCTGAATGCAATTCCTATGCACTGCCTTTGGCACATTGGAGCTGTGTTTTGCAATAGGTCAGCAGGTGATAAAATTCCTTGAGTTGGAGAATTCAGTGTTTTAACTTGGAGCATCCTCAGACTTCAGCATCCACGCAGTCTTTGGGGTGTGTGAGAACAGAGAGGCTTTGCCTGTTCAGTGGTTCATTTGGGGTAATTTCTCCCTCTGATACGTTTTCAGACCTCAGATTTCTCACCAATAGATTCTTCTTGTGTTTATAGCGTTCCTCCTAAGGACAGTGAAGGCTGCTTAGGTGCAAATCTCCCTTTCCCCAGCTTCCCACAACGCTGAGCTGCAGCAAGGTCAGGTTCCCTCGGGACTTCAGCTCTCACATGAGAGCTCTGCAGGCTGAGGTGGGAGGACAGAGCTGTCCTAGAGCAGTGATGGCTTTCTCAGGTGAGAGTTTTGATCCACTTCTGTAGCGTTTTTCCCAGTGCTGAGCTCAGAACCTGCAGTTCTGACACGCTCTTGTCTCCCACGATTTATTCATTTAGCTTTTAGTTACCTTCTGCTCCTGTTTTATAGCAGTTTTGTGTGTACTCCTGTTTTATGATTTAACCTCTTCCATTTTTAAGGCATATTTGTTTACAATACATCTCAGTGTTGTATCAAGAGGCTCTCTTGGTATTGTCAGCTCTGAAAATCAACTACAGCAGTAGTTACAGAACGTTGTCAAAGGGTGTGTTTTAAAACTCGATGTTTTGAGTTTTTGGGTGTTCACAACAGTTTTGTTTCATTTCTTAAGTTCTCCTGCGTGAGAAATAGAATGTGTATCTGTAAGAGTAGAAATAGGGGGGGAAAAAAAAGAGACCTTCTGGCCTCTGAGGTCGTGGGGATGGATGGTTTATTTTGTCTTAAAAAAATCACAGAGCGCGGTGTTGCAAAGAGCCCCCCCAGGATGTCACACTGGGCAGATCAGTCCAAAATCCATGAGGATTGCAATCCTGGTGCTTAGAAGCTGTTCAGGATGTTTGGTGAGGTATAGGATGTCTTGCCTAAACAGGGGGTTTTGTGGTTGGATTGGAATTTAGTGAAGCTGGTGGGTCTGGACAGCAGGTCTGCTCCGTGGGGAAGCCTTTGGCCATCCCGGGATGGTGGGATGTGGGACATGCTGGAGCTGCTCTGCTGGGATCAGGGGCTGTCAGGTGAAGGCTGAAGGATAAAATGCAGTGACAGTTCTGTGCAGTTCTCCAGGGGGTTCCTGCAGGAGGCTCTGTCTTGGATCAGCCCCTGGGCACACGGAATTCCACCTGGAGCGAGTAACACCGACTGTGGAGGTAAGAGCTGGTCCTGGCCAGAGAAGAACTCTTGGAAATGGAACCAGATCTTTCTCCACAGCCTAATTTTAGTCATAAGGGTACAACAGAGGAGCTGCAAAGCCACAGGGATGGTACATCCCTGCAAATCTGTTCAGCAGCAGCAGCTCCTTTGGAAGTTCCCTGATGGACCTGGTGCCATCTGGAGCAGAAAAGTGAAGCTTTGGGTTTAGTGTCTCCTGGATCTTGGCCTGAGGTGTGTTATTCCTGCCTTTTTACCAAGAACAAACAGAAAGAAGGAGGATCTGTTCACTGCAGAAGGGGGATTGGTTTTGGGCTGAGCCAGAACCAGGCTCTGCCAGGTAGGAAAGCTGGGCAGGGCCCGAGTTCCTTCTTGGATGTGTGTGTTCAAGGATTTCCCTTTGGGAATAGCGAGATACCTGCTTCATAAACATTATTTTTGGGGGAAAAAAAACCCACCCTAAAACTGACTAGAATTGCTTTTTTGTTTACCCCTCCCAAAAAATGTAGCAGAAGGTTTTGCCTGTGGAGCTGTTCCAGCTGCCTGACGAGAAGCACACCCTGAGAGCTGAAAACTTGGAGGTTTTTTTAGATTCCTTGTGCCTGGAATAGCCCTGCATGGAGCACACGTGTGTCATGCCTGACAGGATGTGTCCAGGATGGAGTCTTGGCTTCCAAATTTGTATAAATACCCCTCAAAGCAGCCACTGCACTGTGCAGTCGCCACTTTTAAATATGTTTTGCACACCCTGGTGAGGTTTTTTGGGGGCTTTTCCTTTTCTTTTAGGACTCAAGTCAATCATGCCACAGCGTGGACTCGTTGTGTTGCCAAAGGGTATTTTTAAAAGCAGCTTTGACATTGCTGGATGCCACATCTCCTAAAAAAAAAAAAAAAAGAAAACAAAAAAACAAACGTGTCTTAAATTTGTCTGTGAATAGTTTTGTGTTCACGGAACAAAAGTTTGGACTCCTTTACTCGAAACACTTCTCTCCTGAGACCAGGCATTGCAGAAGGTTTTCATCTCAAATTGGTTGTGGCAGGGGGTGGAACAGGGAAATGCTGAACCTTCTGGAGAACAGGGACCTTCATGGAGACACTGAGTGACCCGGGAGGGGAGGCTGCAGGTGATTTTGGAGCCCATTTCAGCCCTTGAGCAGTACATGCAGCAGTGCTGTACCAATAACTGGAAGCTGTTGTTTTTTCTGGGATTTTTTATTTTAACTTTTTAATTTTTTGGGTTTTTTTTTCAGTTGGGGGTTATTTTTTCATGGTGTTTGTTTTTATTTTTTGAACACAGGAAGGCTTTGAGGGTGGCCTCTGCATGGTTCCTAAGTGTGTGCTGTGTGCTGGGGTGGGGTGGGGTTACAATACCTGGGTTTGCTCGAAGCTCCTTGAGATGTGTTGTGGTTTGTTCTTTTCTTTTCTTTCCTTTTTTTTTTTTGTTGTTGTTTTCTTTTTTTTATTTTTATTTTTTGGCTGGCATGTCTTAAATCTTCAGGCTTTGAAACTGCTTTCTAGAGTTGTGTTGACTTTTTTGTTCTGCTGTTGTTCAGTTGCACAGAGTTTTCTATATATGATGTGCTAGTTTTGACGTTGATTCTCTGTGAACAGGGTTGAGATTATTCCTTGTAGTTTAAAAAGAAACCAAGTTGTATCCTAAAAAAAACTCCCTTTTTCAGACCTTGTTTGTATCCTGTTGCAGTGTTACCAGATGGCCTTATGTACGTCACAGTGTTTTGTGATAAGTACAGTAGCACATTTAATGCTTATTTCCCCTCTGTTTTTATAGCTGAGAAGTGTATTTGTAATAACAGAGCCAAATAAATGGGAAAATTCTAGGTAAGGGTGGTGGTTGTCTCCCCTAATGGGTAGTGGGGCAGCTGGAATTAATCTGGGACTAAACCCTTAGACTGCCTTGGGAATTCTGAGGCTCTTGGCAGATGTGGATCGTGTGCCAGGGGCTTGGAAATCACAGCAGCTCCATTGGCTCCACCACAACTGCTCCGACTTCCAGGGGCTGAGAACCTGCTCTGGGGGCAGCTTTTGGGCTGGGAGAGGCAGGGGAGAGGGAAGTTTGAGGTAATTTTTAGCAACTTAAGCACCCAAACCTGCTGGGCGGTGGGAAGGTGGGCCAGTTTTGTCCTGTTGATTTCTGCAGTTCTGTTCTGGGAAGTGACTTCCTGATGCCTTCAGTGCTTTCTAGTCCGTGGCTGAATTTTTTTTTAGGCTGATCTGGGTTTTCTTTGCTGCTCCAGCAAAGTTTTGGGCTCCAGCAGCTCTGCCAGCTCTGCTGGGAGCAGCTTCTGAGCAGATTTCCCTGTCAGGTGACTCCTAACTCTGCCATGGATCCACTTTTACCTTCCTGTGATTTTAACAGGGGTAAAAATGACATTAGAGGCAGCGGAGAGAACATTTTTCAGCTGCTCTTTCCCTGAACAGAATTGCATTTATTTTTTTTTCTATAAATATATATATAGTACCAAGTCTGGAGACAAAGCAAGTTATGTTGTAGTGAGTGTCTCAACTTCCTACACTGGAGACTTTTCTAGACATGATCTTTTAGAGACAACTGTAACCTCACCCCTCTGGGGTCCTTGTTACAGTTGGGTGAACCTGCCTGGGACAGAAAAGCTTCTCAGTCTAACTTTCTTTTTTTAAATAATACCTTATAATAAGAGTATCTTAATGCCATTGTGTTAAAAAAAAAAATGCTGGTATGTAATGCAAGTACATAAATAGCCAAAGTTTTCAGTAATTGTTCAGTGTTAACTAAATTTTGCTTTTATTTAACCTTCCAAGATAACATTTAGGAAGACCTTCAGCATGTTGACGTCACAAAAGTCTGATCAGCTTGATTAGAGCAGAACGTGGAGTTATTGGAACACATTTCAGGTTTGAATACAATTTGGAGGCAAAGTTTTTTAAGATGCAAAACTTCCTTTGCACTGTAATGACACTTCAAATGCTGCTTTTACAGTGGCTCATTGGTAATTGTTATTCAAACATCATGAAGGTCTTTCCTGAGAAATCAGGTGACTTTTCTATTGCTTCGATTTTTGTGCAAAAAAGTTAAAAATAAAAAAAATCAATGTATTGCAATCTTTTTTAAAAACGGGGTGGGAATAGTTAAAGAAAACTATTTTATGTAAGAACTGACAGAGGGATTTGCTTTGTATAATGCAAGCTGGCTTTAAAAAAAGCATTGTAGCAAAATTATTCAAGTCAATCATATGTTAATAGTTATGTGCAACCAGACATGCAAAACAATTGTATTTTTTTAAATAAATATTTTTAACAAAGTTTCTGCTCTTTTTGACTGGTTTGGTTTTTTTTCAGTAGAGGAAATAGAAAGTTACAGCTGCAGGGCAGCTTGGGCTGTGAGAAGGAGGGAGGTAAAAAATCTTTTTACAGCATCACAAGCTGGAGACAGAGATGGAGTTGGGAAGTTTGGGGTTTATTCCCCAAACCAGGTATTATTCTGGTGAAAATTTCCTTTAATTAGCATTTTTTTCTTTAAGCAGCCCCTCTGCCTAGACCTGAGAGTGGAGATTTGAGTTGCCAAACCTGGTGACAGGAGCACTGTTGCTCTGGCAGAGCAGATTTAGCCCCCTGTTCTCCAAACCTGCAGGGACACACCGAGATTACTGAAGAGCTGCCAGTGCTGGTGTGGCACCCACTTCATCTGAGGAGATTTCCTTCCAAAGAAACCCCCTCCTTGCATTGTTCCTGCTCCTTTCCTCTGGGCAGGGCTGCAGAGATGCTCTCCTGGTGGGAGGGGCTCAGGAAGGACACTCTGGGCTGGGGTTTTCTTTGCTGCAAATGGGTTTTGCACACACACAGGCTTTTTTTCCAGGAGAGTAACAGTGGCATCCTGTGGAGCTGGAGAAGAACTGCAGCACATCCTGCCCGGGGTGGAATCTGCTCTAGGACTGGAATAGAATCATGGAATGGTTTGGGGTGGAAGGGACCTTAAACATCATCCAGTGCCACCTCCTGCCACAGGCAGGGACACCTTGTTTGCTCCAAGCCCCGTCCAGCCTGGCCTTGGACACTCCCAGGGATGGAGAAGCCACAACTTCTTTGGGTTATTTCTGTTTTTCCAAGCATTTTTTTCCCTAAAATACCTTCACAAGCCCCCACGGATGGTCCTGTGGAAACAGCCTCGAGAGCTGGTGAGTTAAGGTGACTTTGTACCTGAAGGTGAGTGTATGAAGCAAATGCAGGAACAGGTAAATGCAGTTAAACTCTGGGTTTAGCTCATCCCTCTGCCTCACATCCCAGAATTAGAACCTATTCTAGCATTCTCTAATGAAACTAAACCCAAATTCAAGGCCAGGTTTGGAGCAGCCTGGGCTAGGGGAAGGTGTCCCTGCCCGTGGCAGGGGGTGAAACGAGAGGTTCTTTTAAGGTCCCTTCCAACCAGACCCATTCTGGGCTTCTAGAAATGCTAAAAAGAGTTTAAATTAAAACAGCTGGTAAATTCAGGCTGAGTTTAAAAACTGGTTAACTGAAGGAGCTGATGGTCTTGGCCAAAAAGAGAGAGAGAATTTAGCAATCAATCACCTTTAATTAAACACTGCTTTATATACACACATACATATGTACATCCACATACAGCAGTTAAAGCAAAAAGAACATGTCCAATCACTCACTGAAGGAGGAGCTGTTTGGAGCTTTTACATTCCTCTAAAGCCAGTCCTTCCCCCGGAGCTGGAGCAGGCCATGCGTGGGCTATGAGAGTACCTTACACAAGGCACCTGGATGAGGATATTGCACAGGTAAAGCAGCTGGAGACTGGCTCCCAAATACCTCTGGTGAAAGCTTCAGTTGGAAGCTGGAAATAAAACCACCCTAAAGGACACTGCCACTGCAGCAGCTGAAGTAAGTGGCTGACTTAAAGCAAAACAAACCCATCACAACTCATTCTTTAAAAAAAAAAAAAAAAGGAAAAAAAAACCACAAAACAAAAAAAAAGAAAAGCAAATGATTGTAATAATCAAGAGGCCTGAGCATGCTGAGTAAGACACTGTCTTAGTGAAGGTGTTTGTAAGTGTGGAATATACAGAATCAAGTGTGCAAATACAGACAGGGCTCTGCCAGTGTGGAACTGTTCCCCTTTGGGAGGGTAAATGGAGGTGACATCGACTCGAGTCCATGTTGCACAAAAATGAATTAAAATCCAGTATTGTGCTGTAAATTCAAGGGGCTCCTGTACATTACAGGCCAGAAAAATAATCTGTTCAATTCCTTAACTAAGCCAGGAGACATTCAGTCACAGGTGGAGCAGAGAGAACCTCTTCCTTCCCACCCTCCATCCTGAACAGGTAAGGAAGTTCATTTACAGGAGGAACTGTTGGGAAATCCTCTCTGCTCACACCTTTCAGGTGGCACTTAAAGTCCTTCTGGTCCCAGTGCCACTGGCAGCTCGTGCCACGGTGTTTTTGGGATGTTTCCTTGATTCTCACTTACCCAGTCGAATGTGCTTTTGATTGCAGAGAACTTGCATGATTCAGTCATTAAATGTTGAAATCATCCTCGAGAGCAATGCTTAATTGGAGGGGGGGGATGGTTTATTGCTTGTCTAGAGCTTGGCCACTTCCTCAGCGCTGGTACTGCCCCGTGTCATCTGGCACTGCTGCTTTGTCGGGAGAGGCATCGTCCAGCTCTGCAGAAGGGACATGAAACACCTGAATGTGCAGTTCTACTGAGCTTAAAGGGGGTGGGCATGAGCTCTCCCAGACAGGAATGGTGCTTTTCCATCACCCACCACAGGAGCTTAGTTCCCTGGTCATGGAAGGAAGTCACTGAGGTTGGAAAATCCCTCCAAGATCCGAGTCCAACCTGTGCCCGATGCCCACCTTGTCCCCCAGCCCAGAGCACTGAGGGCCACGTCCTTGGACACCTCCAGGGCTGGGGACTCCAAACCTCCCTGGGCAGCCCCTTCCAATGCTGCCTGAACATCCTTTCCACGACAAAATTCCCGGTGTCCAACCTGACCCTCCCCTGGCACAGCCTGAGGCCGTTCCCTCTCCTCCTGTCCCTTGTTCCCTGGGAGCAGAGCCCGACCCCCCCCGGCTCCCCCCTCCTGTCAGGGGGTTGCAGAGCCAGAAGGTCCCCCCTGAGCCTCCTTTTCTCCAGGCTGAGCCCCCCCAGCTCCCTCAGTTCTCCTGCTGCTCCAGCCCCTTCCCCAGCTCCATCCCCTTCCCTGGACATGCTCCAGCCCCTCAGTGTCCTTCTTGTCTTGAGGGGCCCAGAACTGGGCACAGCTCTCCAGGTGTGACCCCACACAGCCCCAGTCACCCCTTTCCTGCACCCTGGACATGTTTTTCCCTGTCCCACTCTGCTGGTTTTGTAGGAGGTGCTTACAAAAACAAACAGCCTCTGCAGACTGAGGTGATAAGCAAGAAATCCTTTATCAGTGAGGCTTTTTTCAAGAGCCTGACAGCTGCCCTTGGACAGCAGACCCACTTGTTCCCTGGATTTCAGCCAGGAAACAGCACAGGGAAGCTGGTTCAGTCTCTCTCTCTCTCTCTCTCTGAGATCCGCAGACCATTCCTACTTTTCCCCTCGCTTCTCCAACAGAAAAGAAAGCAAACCCCGGGTTGTGGCTGCCAAGGCTTTGTGGGCAAGTCAAAGCAGGAAAAGGGGAGAGGAAGCAGCAGAAAAATAAACATTTCCTTGCATTTTGCTGGAGTGCTGGGCCCTGGCTCTGTGGTGCTGCAGGTGCTGCTCTTCCTTCCATTCCAAAAGCAGGGCTGAGGGGCTGGTGCTTTCTTACCTGGAGAGGGCTTGGGGTACATCCTGTGGAAAAACACCAGGAAGGCGTAGAAGGTGAAGGCCAAGCATCCAAAGATCATCCCACAGACCAGGAAACTGTAGCTGCCCCGATCATGGATAATCTGCAATGGAAGGGAAACGGGGAGGGGAGCAGACATCACCAGAGCACTCAGATACCTCAGTCAGGGGGGGTAACTCGAGGGTCAGGCAGTGCTTCTTCCCCAAAACCAGGACTAAAGTTTTGACTTTAAAATTCCAGTCGGTTTTTTTGGCCTGTCTTGCCTACTCACCGAGCCCACCAGCAGCTGTAGGACCATCTCCCCAATCCCAGCTCCAGTCACCAACACGGTCGTGGCACAACCTGCAAGGAAACAGTGCAGGAACAGGTGGGACAAGCAGCAGGATCAGCTTTAAACTGCTCTTCCAGGGACCTCCCCACACAAGAGTTCCAAATACTCAATGCACGTCCCCAATTAACATTGAAAATGCCTCTGCTCACCTGCAGCAGTGCAGAAAGGGAAAAGTTTAAGCCAAAAAAAAAAAAAAACAAACCAACCAAATCTCCCTACCCCTTGTCTCTGTTGGCAGAGGTGATGTTGCTTCTTGCTGGAAAGATTCTCATTTTTCTGTCTCACTGCCCCTGAGACAGAGGTTGGCAGAGCCCTCCTGGGACAGCTGGCCAACTGGTTTGCAGTTCACTGACAATCTGATGATGTTTTCAAAACTTATCTCCCTGTAAAACCCCTAAAGCAGCACTCGTGTGAGCCTGAGATCCCTAAAGCTGCAGGAAAGCAGGAACCAGGCTGGATCCCTGCCTGGGGAAGTTATTAGCCAGCCAAGCAGGGCTTGTTACAGTCTGGGTTTGTGACTCCAAGCTTGAGCAAACAATTCCAAAGCAGCTCTTGCTTCCAGGCCTCCTCCTGGGCACCCCTGGGGAGGGAAGGAGCTGCTTGGGGTGACGGTATCTGAGCACCCAGAGGTGTTCCCAAATCCCTGCTCACCTTGGTACTGCAGGATGTCCTCGGTGTAGGCCAGCATGCTGGGGAAGGTGCTGCTCAGGAACAGCCCCAGGGATGCCGTGCCCACGAACAGGAAGACGACGCTGGAGGAGAAAATCAGCAGCAGGAGGAAGGTTATGAGGACCCCAACCTGCGAACAACACACGTGGAGTGAGAGAAATGCTGAGCTGCAACAGGCTCTGGGGTTTATTTCTGATAGGAAAAATAGCCTGGAAAAGAAAATACGCTGAGAAAAGACCAGCCTTTGAGAAAACGAAGCCACTGCACAAAAAAAAAATCTGTCTGGCTTTAAAGAACTTGGTAATTTTTTTATAGCAGGAATTTATAATATAACTCGGTTTTATGTCTCAACTTTGTTACGTAGAAATTTAAGATTGTACCTGAAAAAATGCTTATTGATATTTAATATTTTAAATAATTGCTGTAATAATAATAATTACTCGTGGCTAGGCTTTGCAAACAAAGATTTGGGAAATAATAATTAATAATAAAAGGTGTGTAAATATCGATACATAACGTTGAATAAAATAATAATTAATACAGTAGTACTGCTCCTCCCATGATATTTACCTATTTCAATCGCTAATAATTCTTTAACCTGAGTAAGATTTAACTGCTGAATGAGACTTAACTCACTCTCAAAGAATGAACTCTCAGGGCAGAGTCAGCAGAGGGAGCTCTGAGATTCCAGCTCGTACTGAATTAATTGTCTCAGCTCTGATTGGGGCTCATTTGCATGAGCTCAAGGGAGATTTGAGCTCTGAAGAAGCTGAATTGGAGCTGCCGTTCGTGTGACCCTGCAGTGCCAGCTCCCAGCGCTGCACAGGGGGCAGTGCCAGCCAAGGGAATTTTTACTCAAAATATCCCAAAATGTCTCTTGTCACCACCCCGTGCTCGGCCTCACGGTATTAGCTGTGCAACTCACCACCAGAACAACTGCTGGGTTAAATAAATTGTAAATTAAATGCCTTCTCACTCCTTTCTTCTTCTTCCTAAGAAGTGGGCATGGGATCATCTCCCTCCCTGTTGTCCTTACACATCCTGAAGGGATTCCTTCCCCTTTCTCCAAGTGAATGTGTGTCACTAATTTAAGCCACCTCACACCACGCTGGTTTCTCTGACAACTGCTGCAGTCTAAGCAGAGAATTTATGGAATGATCTGCCTTCCCTTCCCCATGGAATTAACCTCCCTGTGTGCAAAGTAGACGAGGCTGGCAGACACTTTCCTGGGCGCTTTCCCGACTCTAACACCGGGTTAACCGAGGGGTTTGGGCTCTGAAAAGCTCCCCAGTCAAGTTTTAAGCCTGGAGGGCCCCTTGTCCAGCCCTGCCTGGTGCAAACCTGCCCCAGAGAGGAGCTGGAGCTCCGAGGCAGCACCGTGGGGTTAAACCAGGACTAAAGCAGCCTAACCCCAGCCTTACCACGTTGATGAAGACCATGGTTGCCGGCTTCATGCGGTAGGACACGGGGATGGAGATGAGCCTGCCCAGGGTGATGAAGCCCCAGAAGAGGCTGGGCAGGTACCCGGCGACCTTGTGCACCACAGCCAGGGGCTCCTCCACGGCGTAGCTGTACACGAAGCCTGAGTACTCCCCCTGCAGGGAAACAAACCGTCCTGTCACGGCCAGGGCGGGGATTTAACCTGTCCCTCACTTGTTCGTGGGGGGAGAGCCATGAAGGAACCTGCTCCCGAGGCTTGGCAGCTTCCACCAGAAGCAGAACACGGGACTCAGCCTTAGTCCAGACTCGACAGCAACAGCAGAAATGCACGCTGAGCTCTGTCTGCAGAGATTCTCTCTCCCCCAGGGGCTTCCCTTGTCCTTTTGGAATTCCATACTCTCCAGACATCACATTTAGAACCAGGAGTTGATCATCCCTGAAGATGATCATTCCCATCCCTGTCAGCTGCTGCGTAACCCCACTCACCTCAGCACCCTAATTAACACCCTGCTAAGACCCAGCAGTGTTTTACCATGAGACAAAGAAAAAGAACAGCATCTTGCCAGCCAAGAGAGAGCCTTCCCTGCCTGGACAGACATCCCACACGCAGCAAAGCCCAGCCAGGGCCAGGCTGCCAGGCCACTGCAGGGCTACACCAGCCCCACGTGTTCTCAGCGTGGATTTTGGGGGCTCGGGAGACCCCTCAAGCAAAGAGCCACCACTTCTTCTGAATCAAAATGAAGCTGTTCTTGCCTCTTGGCTGAAGCAAGACCTCTGCTGTGCAGACAACACAGCTCCAGCTCTAACCCAGCTGTGCTCAGTGGTTTTAGCAATCCAGCTGCAACACCACAGAGCCCAGGAGGAGCCAAAAAAGCCTCCCCAGAAGCAGGACACACATCAGCCTGGCTGGGATCAGCTTGGAATGATCCTGAGCCCCAGACCACTGCCTGGCAGACCCTCGTGTCCAGCCCACTGCACGTGCTGGGGTTGGGCTGTTCCAAGAGGTTTGGGAGGAAGAAACCACAGAGCTTTGCTCAGACAAGACCCCTCTGTCAGCTGAACTCACCACAATCCCATCAGTCATGAAGAGAACGAGAGCCCCGGTGACGTGGACTGCGAAGTAGGTGTAGGAAGCCCCTCTGAAGTTCCTGCTTTGGCAGCAGCTCAACAAGTCGTCATGACCTGGTGGAAAACAATGCAAAGCAAACTCAGCTGGGGGGGTCTGGGTGGTTGCCAGCCCTCAGTGGGGATTTGTTTTGTGCCCAGATTCACTGTGGATGTGGGGCACTGCTGACCTTGGCTGGCACCACCTCAGCTTTACCCACCTCTGAGCTCTCAGCAGGCAGAGGGATGTGTTTTTGGGCTGCTGTCCACAGATTGGGATCCCCCCTCTCCAGGGAATCTGCCACCCCTCTTACTGTAGCTGCTTGTGCTCCTCTTCCCATTTAGGGGCCCCACATTGCTGGCCCTGCTCTGACAGGCAAAAAACCCAAGCCCACCCAACCACAGCACTCAGAGCCCCTCACCCCTGGAACCCCCACCCAGGAGGGTCCTTCCCGGGAGAGCTCAAATTCCTGGGATAAATAATATTTAACCAAACAGGCCAGATTTGGGAAAGAGAGTATTAAACACCCACAGCTCACTGTCACCCCATAAGAGACCCCTGAGAGCCTGGCAAAGCTGGGGGTGAGGGCCCCAGGAATTCCCAGCCTGCCCATCCTTGTGCTTGTAGCACAACTCCTCTGGGATGGGTAAGGGGCTGGCATTGAGCTGGCAGCACGTGGAGTCCTCCTGCATGGCAAGGATGGAACTGTCCCTGCTGCGGGGCAGGAGGGGTTTCACCAGCACAGACGTGTCTGTCCCAGATCCCAGCAGTGAATTTACAGCCTTCCCCCTTCCCTAAGGGTTAATCCCAGCTGCATTTAAGAGGACGATGGGGATCTGAAGAACATGAAGCTCCAGTGGGTTGTGGGACACTATCAGGTGTTATCAGACAGCAGGGAATCCACTCCATCAGGGACACCCCCAACCCTTCCCTGCAGCACATCTCCACTGCCCCCACCTTCAAGCATTCCCTAAAATTCCCTTTTACTGCTCAGGTAGAGCCATCTCTCCAGAAACAACACTGAACACTCCCCTGACAGCCCTAAGCCATGTTTACTTCCGAGATTCACTAATTAACCAAAGAATTTACTTTGATATGTTTCTCCTGGGTAGCGAAGAACAATGTCACTATTGTCCCCAAAGCAGGGTGTAGTCACAAGCTCAAGAGCAAACTATTGCTGGATTTAACTTTCCCCCCCTCAAACAAGGGCACTGGCCTTATTCCTTTCCCATAAAAATCAGTGCCTGCAGCACAATGGCCATTTTTAAACTGAACAGCCTGACCCCATCCAGAGGGAACCAAGGGGCACAACTAAAGGCAGCTCAGGGTTAGTTTTAGGAGAAATACAGGCTGGAGTCCTAATTAGGATTAGGATTCTAATCTCTGTTCAGGGCTTCCATCTAATTTGAGGGTAATTGGGCACCAAATGGGTTGTTTGGATTGTCTGAGTGCTCCTGGATTAGATTCATGTGTACTCTTTGGAAAGTTCCCTCCTCAGACAACAGCGCTGGATGTCCCTTGTTAACCCCAGACACGCTCAAACGTGGCTTTTTTCTCCCCAAAAATGCGTGTGTGGGAGCGGCTCCGGCTCACCTGCAGCTGCCCGGGGTCTCTGCGCGGGGGTGGAGAGCTCGTCCTTGTCCCCGGGCCGCGCCTCCATGGCCAGTTCGTCCGCCGACAGCAGGGGGTGGCTGCGGCCGCCCCAACACGGCACCATCCGCTCCTTGTAGAGCAGCAGGAACACGGCGATGGGCACGGGCAGCTGCGGGGGCACACACGGGCGGTGAGCACGGCGAGCCGGGCACAAACACCAGGGCCCAGCAGCTACAAAGGAGGTGCCCCCCAAGAGCAAAAGCAAAGGCTGATAACTGACTATAAAAAGCCTTAATTGCTTTTTTATTTTATCGACACTATTTTATTTTATTTATATTTTATAAACATATTTATGGTCTATAAATATATTTATATTTATAAATATATTTATTATATATTATATAATACATTATATATAATTATATTATATATTATATATATTATATATTACAAATATATTATAAATATATTTATATAAATATATTTATTATATTTTATATTATATTATATATGATATATTATATATTATAAATATATTATAAATATATTTATATAAATACATTATAAATATATAAATATAGAAAAACATATATAGATAAATATATTATAAATATATTATACATATATTTTATATTTACTATTTAATATATAATATATAATATATAATGAATATATAATAAATATATTTATAATATACAATAAATATATTTATAATAATATATTATAAATATATAAATATATAGTATATAAATATATATAAATATATAATAAATATATTTATAAATATATTTAATATTTATTTTATTTATTATTTTATTTTTAATATATTTAATATTTATTTTATTTATTTATTTTATTTTTAATATAATTATAGATATATTTTAATTTATTTATTTTAATATATTTATAAATATATGTGATATATAATATATAATATATAATAAATATATAATAAATATATTTATAATATATACTAAATATATTTATAAAAATACATTATAAATATATCTTTATATAATATACATAAATATATTATAAATATATTTATAAATATATTTTATATTTATTTTATTTATCCACACACATTTCTATTTCATTGAAAAGTCTGAAGTGAGCCTGAAACAAATGTCACCCGGCATAAAACACTTTTGGTTATTTATTCTGTGCTCTGATGTAATAACATGTAATTTCTGTGCAGGGTTTCCCGGCTCAGACTGGTGACCCAGCTGGTACAGGAACGGGAGGTGAGGGGAAGGAGCCACTGTGGGAGGGATGGAGCCTGTTAGGAGACAGCAGACAGGGGGGAAAAATAAAGCAAGTGGAGAGAAATCCTGATCTGCTGGAGCATCTCCAGCCAGTCCTGTGGGATGGGAACCACTCACCTGGGCTTGGGAACGGGGACACTGCAACAGAAGGCACCGAAATACAAACCTCAGGAGGCACCAAAACCTTCCAGGGTCCAACATTTGGCCACTTCTGCCCAAAGAATAAAACAATAGAGCAGCTTCTGCCCGGGGGAAGTTCTAACGGGAGACCTTTTGTGGCTGGAATTGTCTGCGAGGGAAGAGCAAACTGCTCCAAGACACAGCCCCAGCCGTTAGCAGAGGTTGCTCAGCATCTCCTGAGAGATGAGCTCGTGGTTCCCAGGCCAACAGCGACAGCACAGCTACAGCTGAGCGACTCCAAACAGCCCCTCTGGCCCAGGAGGGACCTGGGAATGAGGACAGGGGAGCCCCCAGCGCTGCCGGGGCTGCCTGAGAGCCCCCGTTTGTCCAGGGATGCTCCCAGGCCAGGACAGCCCCGTTCCCTGCAGTCCCACCCCACCATTCCCCTCCTGCCCGCTGCCAACACACGCGGGGACCGCGGGCTTGTCCCTGCCCTCTGCACCCGCCAGGCAGCAGCCACAGCACCAGATTCCCTGGCACTGGCGCTCCCGGGGGACGAGCCTGCTCCCCGCACACTCCCACGACTCGGTGGTGCCTCCGAGCCCGGAGGGAATTGCTCTTTTTTTTTTTTTTGGTGAGAAAGCAGAGGGAAGCCAAGGGAGCTGTCCTGCCCCTCGCCGTCACAACCCGGCGGTGTTTACTCTGCCACGGGCTGGGGGGGGAAAAAAAGCCAGGAAATCCTAAGTGACAGCTCATTCCCTTGTTTTCTACATGTCTGCGAGCAAGTGTGAGCTCCAGCTCCAAATTTCCTGCCTTTTGTTGGCTCGTGGCACGATTTAAATGTATGGAGAATTCCCCCCCCACACACACACACCCCACCCCGCCTCTCTCGCCCTCAATTCATTTACGAGTCTTCATTGTTCTGGGAACAATGGGAATAGGAACAGTTAGTTCGGTCCCATGGAAGAAAAACGCATTTGCTTGATAGTTCTGATCCTTCCGGAGGTCAGGACCAGATTTTTATTCTTCTAAATTGCAGATTTTGCAAAAAAAAAATAAATCTACCCACGCAGAGGGACTGGCCATACAGATAAGGGCCCTGGGCACTTCCAGACTTAAGGAGCACTTGGTGTCTCCACAGAAAAGGGCCCTGTTTTGGGAATCCCCAATTCCCAAAGTGGAGGTGTATCCCTGCTCTCCACACCCTCATCTCTAGGGCAAGCAGGTCCCTTTTGCTTTAGAGCTTTAGGTGCCTTTTTTGTTCCATTTCTGGCACTTCACCTGGGGGACCACCTGGCCCACGGGAGGGTCCAGCCCTGGATCTGGGGTGGGCACAGGGGAGGGAGCAGCAGGAACACAGTTCTTACACAGGCACCTGGAGAGGAGCAAACACAGGTCTCACCAAGCAAAGGGATAAATCCCTCCTGGAGAGCAGCAGCCTGCCCTGACTGCAGGACAAGGACAGCTCAGGGACTGTCCCTTCCACTGCCACGAGCTGGTGCTGAGCCCCTCTCCCCATCCCCAGTTCCCCCATCCCCAGCTTGGGTGGTGAGGATGAGCCTCGCTGGCCCCTGGAGTCGGGACACAAGCAGGGCCACTGTGTTTATCCTGTTTATCCAGGCAGGATCCTGTTACTCAGCTCCTAAAGCAGCTTTGGTTCTCTTGGGGATGACCCTTGGCTGCGTCTGGGCTGTTTGGCACGAGGCAAAGAGCTCCCCAAACCCCCAAACCCTGCAGGGAGCCCAAACAGCCAGAAAAAGGAGATGAGCCACAGCACAAACCCCAAAACAAGGACACCGGTCCCCAAAGCACCACCCTGCAGAGCCCACAGTGTCCCACACTGTCCCCAACCCCACCAAGCTGCACCCCCAGTCCCACCTCCCACCAGCCCCCCCTCCTGAGCAGGCATTTGCTCACAGACTCTCTGCCCGGCCTCAGTTTGCTGCTTTCCTGCCTTTTTCAGCAGAAGGTTTTCGGTTTTTCCAAGGGGGGAGAGGGGCACCTGAGCATCCCACCAGGAGCCTGAGGGAGCCAGAGGACCAACCAGGCAGCAGGACCCAACACTCCAGCCTCCACTTGCCAAATTCCCAGGGTTTTTCCTTCCCCTGGCAGCTTTTAACCACCGTTAGGAGCTCAACAAGTTGCTGCATCCCACAGACAATGTGGGGATAATCCAGCTCCTTCCCTCCAGCTGCTATTTCGGTCTCTCCCCCCCAGGAACACGGGATCATTCCCTGCTATTGTATCCAGGCTACTTTGGAGCAACCTAAGCACAATGGAGTGTCCCACACTTCCCCTGGGAAACCACCTTCCGGACAAACACATCCCTCTCAGAGGAACATTTTTCCTGATTTCCAGCCCCTTGGAACGGGCTGGATGATGAAATTTCCGTTCTGTGGGAAAACTGAATTTTAAAATATTGGTTTTTGTTCCAAATCTGGACGAAAAGGCGAAATTTTTTCTCTCAGAACGAAAGATTTTGGCTGGGGAGTCATCCAAGCCCTTTGTTTTGATTATGTTGAGCTGCTGAATTTTTACTAAAGCAAAGCCATTTTGCTTCAATGACATCAACAAGCTTTGCACATCACACTTGTGCCAGAGTCAAATTGAGACACTTCCACTTTAAACAAAAAAAGCAAGAGCTCAAAATGAATCATTTCAGCTTGTGTCTTGTCAGAATACACACAGCCCTGTGAAAACTGGGGTGGAAATGAGGGGTTTGAGCGTTTTAAAACAGAGTTGCTGCTCCGAGTTTCCATTTCTGTGGAACCCTGGGGGTTTAAATACCCCTCAACATCATCTCCCCCCCGATATTTACACCTCAAAGAAGGGTCAGCAGGTTTGGAGCTCAGCATCCCCAGCAGGGCTGGCTTAGTTTAAACAAGGAATAAAGTCAGTTCCCTCAGTGAGGATTTGGGAAAGGCAATAACAGCTTTGGCACAGGGACACGCTCCAGAGCTGTGCACACCCAGCTTCCCCACTCTATTTGTGTTTGCCTTAACCCTCATCCCAAAAACTGGTCTCCAGCACCCCAGACTCCCTGCTGTATTCCTGGTATTCCTGCAGCGTGTGGGAATTGTGCATTCAGTGTGGGCACACCACTCCCAAACCACCCACACGAGCAAATGGCACTGGAGCACGTCGTGAGGCACGAGCCCAGCTCCCAACCTGCTGGGCACAGCCTGTGGTCCCATCCTGCCCCAAAATGCCCCCAGGACACTGCTGGGAACAGAGGGGGCTCTGGCAGCCACCATCAGTGCTCCCGATCTCAGACCCGCTGTGGGGTTCAAAGCAGGCATTAAACTGCTGCTTCAAAACTAAATTAGCCTGCCCAGAACTGACTGGCAAAGGAGATAAGGCTCCGGTGTAATTAAAAGCACATTTCCCATGGCATAGGCAGAGCTGGAGGTAATTAAAGCTCTTTCTCCTCCCAGGCAGAGCATTCTTTTGCTACTCTGCACAGAAGCTCATTACAGCCCCTGCCCAGCTCCTTCACCTGCCTGTTCTCCTCCCCTCAGGGAGCTGTGAAAGCCCCTGCATGAGGTGCACTGGGGTAAGTTTTAGTTATAACTCTCAGAAAATGGGAGGAACACGAGGAAACCTGTTCCCTTTGCCCGGTGCAGACACTGGTGAAAGATCCAGGGACAGGGAGAAGGAGCACCCACACATCCTCATGCCTTGGCAGCAGGGCAAGGGCTGAGCTTCAGAGGGGAGGGGAAGGAGGCTCTGGGGCTGCAGGGCAGGCAGGGACCAGGAGGTCCTTCTGGCAGGATCCCCCTTCACTTCTCCTGCAGGAGCTCCCCAGGTGAGCAAAGGGGCACCAGCTCAGCTGTCCCTGCCCTGGCAGATCTTTATAAGCAGAGAACAGAGCACTTTATGGCCAGGGCTCCAGGGGCTGGGCTCTGCTCTGCCCTCAGGGCACCCCAGGGCACCCCTCAGGGGTTCCCATCCAGGAACCATACCCAGGCTGGGCATCAGCCCTGGCACGAACAGCACCACTTGGCAGGGCTGATGTTTCCC
Organism: Pipra filicauda; assembly: GCF_003945595.2. Classification (NCBI taxonomy): domain Eukaryota; kingdom Metazoa; phylum Chordata; class Aves; order Passeriformes; family Pipridae; genus Pipra; species Pipra filicauda. The sequence goes on from NW_024104757.1 coordinate 125,854, forward strand.
GCACCAACAGGCTGTGCTCTTATCACCCCACATCTCCACGGACCATTAGACACAGGCTGGGAGGGCTCCTGCTGCCAGGGCAGGGACAGCAGCAGCTCTGCTGCAGAGGGACTGGAGATGGGCACGACACAGCCACAGCCCTGCCAGGCTGTGCAAGGGACCAGCTGGATTTCACCCTGCTGGGGTTGGGTATTAACCAGAGGCAGGGAACAAAGGCCAGGTTGGATGGGGCCCTGGGCACACCTGGGGTGGTGATGGCATCCCTGCCCACGGCAGGGGGTGGAAGGAGGTGATCTTTAGGCCCTTCCAACCCAAATTATTCTGTGTTTCTATTCTAGGATTCTAAAAGAGAGCCCAGGGGCTGCAGGAAGGAGCAGCTCGCTGGGGATCCCCTCTGGGACTCAGCAGGGCAGGGGAAGAGGACGGGCACTGAACTCCAAAGGAAGGGCCACGGGGCCTCTACATCTGCTGTGATACACCAGGAAACACAATAAATAGGCAGAGGCACCCTGACCAAGCTTTCAGTTCATTGATGGGCACTTTGCTGTGAATATTTTGGACAATCCTCTCCTGACACACCGTCCCCACAGCACTGAGCTCCTCCCCAGCTGACTAGGGAGGAAGACCCTGGGGGTCTGAGTGCAGTTTGCTGGTCTAACTCCTGCTCAGGGGATGCTGGAGGTACAAACTGCTCCCAGAGGGCTCAGACAAATCCCTGCAGGATGGTCCCTCCACCCCACCCCGTCTGACCACTGCAGAGTCCTGCCCTGATGGAACCTGTGCACTTGGCAAAAAATGAACCTTTTCTGTGGACCAGCACAACCATCCTCGTGCCTCTCCCCATCCCCAGGAGCACCCAACAGGCACCAGCACCCCCCAAACCCTACAGCCTCCCACAAACCCGAGGAGCAGGGATATCCCCAACCAAGATCCCGGGCCACTCCAAGATCCCAGCCACTTACATTGATGAGGGCCATGATCCAGAAGGCATAGGAGACACGGGTCACCACCATGCCCTTCATGGGCAGGTCGTAGTGGGACAGGTTGCCCGGGTGGTGTGGCACCAGGGACTTTCGGATGTGAGGGAGGTTGCTGGAGGCGTTGGCTGTGGAGTTGGACAGGATGCAGTTGGTGTCTGACAGGAAGGGGTCGGCTATGAGGGGGCTCAGCAGGGCCCCAAAGCCCACGAAGAAGTGAAGGGCCTGCAAGAGAGGAGACCCACGAGTGGAACAGCGGGGTCACTGCTCTGCAGGGGGGTGGCAGAGCCCCTCCCTCCTCTCCCTCCGAGGAGGAAGCACAGCCCCAGGGCAGGCACAGACCCCACACCCACCTGCAGGAAGATGGCAGAGTCCTTCTGGTAGATCTTCACCAGCTGCATGTTGGAGATGGTGTCGATGCACCCCATGGCCAGCCCTGCCACAGCCATGACCACAGCCAGCACCACCACATTGTGGCACAGGGGGATGATGGCAAAGACCAGGGAGATGGCCAGGGAGGAGGCAAAGAGTGCAAACAAGGACTGAGCCAACCTGAGAGCGGGGAAGAGGAAGGACAGGACAGGATTAGTACCACCAGAGCAGCACCCACACCACACCTGCCCCCTGCCCCCAGCTCCAGGGCAGGAATTAGCAGGAGAAGCACCCACAGGCTGCAGCTCCAACTCAGTGCAGCTCCAGCACGTGCCCTTCTGACAAGAGAAGGGAAATACCACCCACCCTTCACCCCAGTGCCCCCACATCACCACCACAGCCAGCCCTGGGCACTGCCCCCTCCTGTGGGGAGGGTGATGCCCCAAGGAGGCAGATCCTCCACCCAGCTTTTTGAGTAACCATCCCTCCAAACCCACGGGCCGTGTGTTTCCAGGCCAAACAATCCCCTCCCCTCGCTAACTGGGCAGATCTGGGGATGCAAGGGACGTGGGCACGGGCAGGTGGGGCCACACTGTGACTTTTGAGCAGCTCTGGGTCATTTCTCTCTCGTGTATCACACGAGAGCTGCTGGCACCCACAGCACTGTGTCATCCCAGACCTGTCCTGCTCACAGGGCAGCCACTGCAGCTCCCTCTCCGTGCCCTGTGCCATCTCTGTGTTCCGGCAGCATCACCTCTCCTCCCGGCACGACAAGGTGGGATTCAGCCCTGCGGCCACTCCCCGACCCACACCGTCCGGCAGAGGAGCCCCGGGGCCGTGCGTGGCCGAGGCAAAGCCGGTGTGTCCCCTCCCGGGTCTGGCAGCAGCTCCCGGTGGGAGCCGGGGGAGCCAGAGAGCAGCGCCCGGGCTGGCACCGCGCGGCCCCGGAGCTGCCAAGTGGGAAGGCAGGAAGGAAGGAAGGAAACAGGGACCAGACAGCGAAGCGCTGGAACCAGCAGAGAGATGGGACCGTAAAGGCACAGCAGAGAGGGAACGGTACAAACCCTGGAGAAGCCGAGGGTGATGACCAGCAGCCGCTTAGTGAGCTGGTAATTAGCAATAATTGGGGTCTGATGGGGGGTGTGGGTCTGTCCACAGCAAAGGGCTCACAGGTACATCATCCCCAGCAAGGAGAACACCCACATCTCTGCTCCACACCCTGCCAGCCAGGCAGGGGAAGGCGACGAGGAGGCAGAGGCTGGAAGCACAGCTGGGCACCTCGGTGCCACCCCTCCTGCCCTGCCTGCTCGTCCAGAATGGCCTGGCCTTGGGCATCTCACTGTGTTTCTGCGTGGCCCTCATCCATCTGCAGCCCCAGAGGGACTCGGCCCTGCACCCTCCCCGTCCTGCTGACATTGCACTTCCACAGCACCGCGGGGGAAACGGGCCAAGGGCACCTCTGCTGTGCTCTGCTGCCCGGTGGCACAAACCTGGCCCTGCTCACGTGGCCCGGCCCAGCCTGGCTCACCCATCAGCCAGCCCGTGCTGCAGGAGACAGCATCTCACCAGGCTGTGACTACTGATGGCTCCCTGACAGCAAAGCGGGGAGCCAGTGTGGGATTTCTGGGGGAGGGCGGGAGCCGGGCGGGATGTGAGATGTGCACAGTCACGGCAGCAAGAGCAGCTAACAAATGAGAGAGAGGCAGCCTCAGGCCTGGAGAGATGAGGCAGCTCTCTCCAGGGTACAGCAGGAGGGAGAGAGGCAGAGGCACCAGCAGCTGGTGCATCCAAGGCCGGGAGTGACGGGGAAAAGCACACGAGACATCCCAAAAACGCCTCTTCCCTCCCGCAGCCCCAGCGGAGCCACCACGGCACTGCCTGTGCTGGGCTGGGGAGCACCTTCCTTACTGGAGAGAGGCATTAATTGTGGATGATGTTGTGGCCTTAATAAGCACTAAAAATATCCCCTCAGTTTGCCCCAATGGGGAAAAATTCCTGCTTCCAGCCATAAGTTAAGAACACGGTTGTACCCCCCTGCAAACACCAGCAGCCCAGGGGGGAACACAGCCCTGCTGCCCCTTCCCTGGCTCTGGCATTAGGGGGGAGCAAGAAATTGCTGCCAGATGCCGAAGATGCAGCTGCAGGACACAGCTCAGCACCCAGGGAGGCACCGAAAAACCATCGGAGGGATTCCTTTAGACACAACCCCCTCTGAAAGCATCCTTAAACGAGGTACCCCCTGACTTCCAGAGTACCTCATGTCTTGATGATGCAAAACCAGTTCACCTCTCCCAAGGGCTTAAAAAGCAGCCCTGCTGTCATGCCACAGCCTGGTCCCTGACACCTCTGTGTCCCCATCACTAACCAGTCCCCGTGCCCAGCACAGCTCTGCACCAGCTGTGGCTGTGCCCAGGGCAGGCTCCACTTCAGCAGAGTCTTGGAATGCCACAGACTCTGTTTCAGGACCACCCAGAGCACGCCCTGGCTCCACCACAGGGCCTGAGGGAAGGTTTAGGCTGATCTCCATAGGATTAGGATGGTCAGTTCTACAGTCAATCCTACAGCCACAGCTAGCAAAGCTCCCCCTCCTTCTCTGGCTGTTCCCATTGCAGCAGGCTCCCTTCAGCTCCAAGCACATTTTCCCTGCCCCCAGGGAGCGTTTTCTAAGCCACTCACATCAAGAAGAAAAATGATAATCAGGCTAACTCAGACTTGCAAAACTGATCATTAAAACCCCAAAGCCCTGAGGGGGCGAGGTGAGGACATGGCAGGGATTATCTCACATCAGCCTTCAGGTCCCCTTGTCTCCAGAGGAAGCACAGCCAGGCTCAGGGAGCATTGCCTGACATGCACAAGTCACTGGGCTGCTCTCTCAGCAACAAAAGGTTTTCCCTTGCAGGGAGAAGTGTCCTGTGTGCACCAGCCACATGCTGGAGCTGAAACCTGCAGAAGGTGGGAGCCTGAAGGGCAGGGAGGGAACAGGGGCAGCACTCTCAGCTGATGTGCTGTGGGGTGCCCCGAGGCAAAGATGAAAGGAGAGTAAAAGGGTCCCATCTCATCCGCCCTCCAGGCCCTGCTGTGGGTCACTGTGTGTGGAGCCTCCTCAGGGCTCCAGCACAGCACCAGACCCAGCAGTCCCCTCCTCTTCTCTGCTGAACACCAGTGGGATTAGCTCAGGGCTGACCCAAACACTGGGAGCAAAAGCAAGTGTTCGGCAGGACACAAGAATGCAGTTTCTGGATAAAACCCAACAACCTGGGGCTCAGGAGCTCAGTCACTTTGGTGCTTCTGTCATCAGTGTGTGGGGCACAGCAGCACAGAGGGAGCATGATTTTAACTTCACCAAGCAGGCCCAAAATCCAACAACATGGGAAAGGAGAGTGGGAAGCAAGAGGGAGAGGGGCAGGGGATGCAGGAGAACAGAGCTCCCCCCTGGAGCTTGCAGTGCCAGGGAACTCAGGGCTGGATTACCCAAAAATCTCACCTCCCACTTGGGTTTCTGAGCCCAGGGAGGGCTTCAGGTCCCCCCAGCACTCCCACCCAACACAGCCTCACACCACATCAGGAGCTCCTGGGAATCCAGGGAATACCAGGAAACAAAGAGTCTTCAGGGTGCTTCCTACAGAGGAGCACAGGGTTCCTTGGAGGGGACACCAGCTCCTGCCAGGGCTCTCTGTGCTCCTGGAGCCTCTAAAACCACAGGGCAGCACCAGGGTTTGAGCCAGGGCTCTCACTCCACCTCAACCCCAACCCCACTCATGCAAACACCTTGTGAAAAATCCATATTTCCTGAAGCAGAGCTTGGTCACAACAGCAAAGCCCAAAGCAGGTGTTACCAGAGAGCAGCAGCCTGTTGTGAACCTGAGGGTGAGTTTAAACAACACACCTTGAACTACATCCTGCTCCCCCCAGCCCTGACTCTGCATCCCCAAAAGAGGGACCAGCAGCAAACCCAGGACTCCAGCACAGAGCAAACCCATTATTTCTACACCCCTCAAGGAACCTCACAACGACAAACTCTTTTCTTCCCAAAAAATCTCACGTGAGAGGGAATTCTGGAGCTGGTTCTGGCAGCCCAGGCTCTTATTGAAGGGATTCGTGCCATCATTATGCTCCATGTCCCCAGTGCCAGGAGCAGGGACCACAGCCCAGCACTCAGCACCTTCTCTGGTCAGAGGAACCAAACTTTATTGAGGTCCCACCATCCACTTCTGCCACAGAATGCAGAGACAACACTGCTGTCCCTCACGAGTCCATCTCTCAGGCCAATAGATATTTTAAGCAAAAGCCAAAGCCTGTGTTCCTCAGGCATCAGGAATCACACACAGCTTGCAGCCAGACTTGGCTCGCTGCTCACAGGCAGGCAACGCTTGGGATGCTCTAGAGCAGCTTTCCATGTCCTAACTGGAAAAGATGACCTGCCCAGTGCTCCTCCCTGCCTGGCACCAGGGCAGGCATAATTTGATTTATAAACCCACGGCAAGGCCCAGAAGCAGAAACCCTCAGCAGCAGGGACAGCTCAATGCATCCATCCCTGAAGAGGGGACAGTACTGGAGCTCCTGGAGCCCGAACAGTTAATATTCCCATCCAAACCCACACATTTGTACCCTGGCAGGCTGTGAGTAACCCTCACAACGCTCACAAGCACGAGTATCTGAAACTGCTCCCTCCTGCCTGGCAGGGCTGTCAGTCCTCAGCTGGGATTCACAGGCACTTCCCAAAACCTCTGTGCTCCAAGAGGCTGCAACCCCAGACACATCCCGGTTCGGCAGCGAACACACTCCTTCCCCCTCTGCCGCTGCACAGTTAAAAGTTTGGGAGTCTCCAAGCACAAGATCCCAAATGGATCTCCAAATGGAGCTTTGGTAGGAGCTGACAGCAGGAAACAATTCTGCATTTTCCTTCCCTGCTCCTTCAAACATATGCGAGGCAGCCCCGGGGGCTGGCAAAGGCTCTGCCTGCTGACCCAGCACTCTCAGATCCGTGTCAGACCCGTTCCCACGTGCCGTTCCCATTCCTGGGCACCCCACCTGGCACAGCCCCACGGAGCAGCTCCTGCCTCTCCAGCCAGGACAGTTCAACGTGCCACGACGGCAAATTACAGGTGCTCAAACACCTCCTCCTTCAGCCGACGCTCCCCAGGAGCGAAAACGCAAGGAACAGTTTAACAAAGCGTTTCCCGACGAGCATTTTTAAAGGATTCGTGCAAAAAATTCTCCGGCTCCGCCTCGCCCGTACACACGGGGTGCGTATCAGACACACGCGGAGCTGACACGTTACATCACCACCCGGAGGACCGGTGACAATGTAAATAATCAGCTGGTTCTCACAACTGTCACCAAGCCTCAAATCAAACGCCTCTCCGGCGATCTTTAGGGCTGAGCCATCGCGGGTTATTTATTTTAAACACATCCTGGACGGAAGGCTCGGTGCAGATCCGTGGCTGGCCGTGCCCGGGTCTCTCCTCAGCCCCTCAAATTCCCTGCTCGCCCCCAAGCCCCTGCCCTCGCCCCCCACTCACATCCCGCCACGTGTTTGCCCAAACTCCCGGGAAGCAGGACAAATGCCTCGCTTTCTGACACCGAGGCTGTTAAAAACACGCTTGGAAAAATATATATTTTTTTTTTGCGGTAAACAATCGAGGTCGAGGAGAAACAAACACCCTCCCGGGAAGTTCTGGCTGTAACTTCACACTAAGGCTATCGCCGCGCTGAGCTCCAGGAACCGGCAGCTCCTCTCCCAGGGGATGGAACCACACAAGGAGGAGAGCGGCACCCTCGGGAGCGGCTCCTGCCGGGAATCCCCCTCCCTCCGAGCGCTCGGGCGAGAGGGGCTGCGGACCCTCCACGACGCCCACGGTCGCTCCACTCGGGAATGGTTTTCCCACGCAACATCCCGGCAAACCCGGCGGGAGGGAGGCGAATCCCGGGAAAAGGGGGGGGGGGGGGGAGCTGGAGCTGCCCGCCCCCGAGCCGGGGTAAGGGAGGGGGGTCTGTGCGGAGCCGGTTCCCCCCCGCGGGAGGTGCGCTGAGTTTGCCAGGCGCTTACGTCCTCTTGAAGACCCCTCCGAGGCAGCTGCCGAGCAGGAGGCAGAACTGCTGGGAGAAGAAGACCCAGGTGATCTGGGAGAGGGAGCTCTGGGTCTGGCAGCGCAGGTCCAGCAGCGTGGGCCCCAGGAAGGCGATGCAGAGGCCGAAGCTGAAGAAGACGCTCCAGTAGGTGAGGGTGGGCTGCAGGTTCCTCCGGAACCGCGCCGACACCCGCTCGTCCCACCACATGGTGGGCGGCGGCGCGGGGCGGCCGCGGTGATGGGCTCCGGCGCTGGGCTCCGGCCCCGCCGCCGCCCCGCTCCCGATCCCGGCCCCGCTCCTCCTTTGCGGGATGTGGCTCCCGAGCCCGCCGCGCCGGGCGCTGGCTCCGCCTCCGGGGCCGGGCGGAGCGGGGCCCCTCTCCATCCCCCGCCGCCCCCGGAGCCGCCCCGGCGGACCCCGGAGCATCCCCCGGGGGCTGGAAGGATCCCGAGCATCGCGTGTCCCCCCCTCCTCCTCCTTTCCCACCTCCTCCTCTTCCTCCCTCTCCTCTCTCCCAGTTCCCGCATCATCTTTCCAAAAGTGGGGCGACCCCTCTGCGTGGTGGGCGCACCCCGGGGTATTAAACTACAGGCACAGAGAGCACAGCCAAGCAAGGAAATCCAGAAATCTCCCTTTTTTCTTTTTTTTTTTTTCGTTTTTTTCCCCTGCTGCCAGCCGTCCCTGCGGTCTCTCGCACCCGTAAATAGGTGTCACCCTCCCAGAGAAACGCAATTAAAGTTGCCCCTTCCCTGAGATAAGAGGCACAGGATGGCTTGGGGCGGGGGGAGGGCGCGGGTTTTAAAGCCGGAGCAGTCGGTGCTTACGCAAAAGGTCTTCTCTAGAGGATGGGTTTATAAATATTTCACCTACTTTAGCTAGGAAAGACTGGCAATTTTTAGAACACTCTTTCCAGGCAAAAGCAGAATCGATGGAGCTCAGCCATGGTGGAGGGCTGGCTCCAGGTCCCTCCCTGGGCACAGGTACTCACCCATCCTGTGAGCCGGCCCTCAGGAATGCTGCTCCGGGGCTGCAGGTGCTCATTTCCACCTGGCCAGAGCTTAATGTTTAGCTAATCCAAATTGCATCCAAGTCCTTGTTCTTCCGTGCCCGTGGCATCCACTGGAATCTTCCCCAGGAGTAAGGAGAACAAGGTCACGTCCCCTTCCAGCACCAAAGTGAGCCCAGTGACCGTGGGGGGCAGTGGGGTCATTGCACCCCCGCCCTCCCAGCTGCCCCAAACTCACAACTCCTGGGGCCGCTCAGCACCTGCACTTGAAGCCATTAAACAATCAAAGGAGCAGCTGAGCTGCCTGGAGGGCTGGAGCAATGTCCTTGTCCTGTTTGACTGATGGGAAAACCCAGGGCCAGGAAGGAATGAAGAGCTTTGCTCAGGGACAGGGAGTGAGTCAACAGCGAGGGCGGAAATTCAGTTTTATCATTACATGATAAACCACCTTCCTAAACAGCCTGGATGGCAGGGTGGAGGGGAGGGGGAGGCACAGCCTGGAAGCCACAGCCTCAGGCTCTCCCTGCCAGGCAAAAACTAGATTTGAGAGGCCACACTGCTGCAAAGTGTCTCAGCTCAATTCCCCATCCACAAGCAGAGGATGAGGGAGAAAGGATTGTGACAATAAAGGCCTTTCCATCAAAACACTGTTGGGAAAGTCATCTCCTGACCCTCCTTGTCCATACATCTTGTTCACAGAGCCAACTTAACCTGATGAAACAGCAGATCCTTGTCTTCCCCACACCAGTGCTCTGCCCCAGGAAAAGGGCTGAGCTGCAGTTCCCCTGGGCCACATTCTTCATCTCAGTCTTGATCTTGGTTCTCCCTTTACTGGACAGGGAGTTGGGAGACCTGCAGTCTGCTCCTGGCTTCCATTGCTGCATCCCCATCACTGGAGAGCATCAGCTCCCCGGGGCTTGAATTCCCAACTATAAAATGGCTGAGCGAGGCTTTCCCCACCTTTGCAGGCTCCCTGCATCCCCCACTCCCGGATGAAAAGGCAGCATCCAAGCACCAGAGCCGACAAATATTGGCACAACCCCTTCCCCAGCTCCGACTGACCTGAATGCAGGAACAGTTGCTTCCAGGAATATCAGGCCCTTTTATCAGGGATAACAGAAACCATGCAAGATATTGCTTGCAAATAAGAACCGAGGCGTAGGTGGGTTAGTCAGCACAGGAACACACAGATCCTTTCTGGTTCCACACACTGAAATCCAGATCCTGGGAGGCAGCTCATAAAAATGCAAGCCACAGGACCATGAGTATATGCAACCCCCGAATTAGCTCCACGAGGAGGCACTTTCGGCTGTTTTCCAAACTGAGATCCATGTTGTACTTGCACTGAATTAAACACCCACAGTTTTGCACTTGCTGCAAACTGCAAAGTGAAACCATGAATGAAGGAAGAGCAGAGCAGCACGACTGCAGCCAGCAGCATCCCTCGGAGCACGCTCCAAAACATCCAACAGGCGTTTGGGGAAAACCCTTCCTTTCGCTTCCCGTGCCCTCCAACATTCCTGGGACAGCGAGAGGCACAGCAGGCAGTTTTCACACTGTACCAGTTAATTTTTTCAGCTCCTCTGTGGTGATCAGTCCTGCTTGCAGTGGCTGTAGAGCTTCGGCCCAGATTAGCTGTTGTGCTGTTGGCGTCGCTTCTCTTCACCCAGTCTCAACACAGTGGGGAAATCCAGCTCCAGTTACAGGTTTTCTAAGGGTTTCCTTGGGGTGGAACCAGCTGAGACCCCACAGCTGGGCTTGGGACAGCAGGTGCCTGGGGACAGGTTCCCCCAAGGCTTTTGCCAGTGTTGGCAGCTCGGCCAAGGGCCTGGGGCTGAGAGATTGCTCAAGTTTTCCCTGTCCTTCTTTTGCCAAAGGCCACAAAGGGCAAATCTGGGCTGGCCCCCTCAGAAACCACAAGAGTTATCCCAGAGTGCCAGTGTGATGGGTCCAAGAGCCACATGTACATTTGGAGATGGGAACTTTGATGCCTCCAAAAAACCCAGCACCAAGCAAGCTTGAGCAGATAAGAAAATAACTCTGAATCACTGACTGACAGAGGACAGGATGCTTCTTACAACACTGGGTAAACTTCCCCATGGGATGAGTCAAATCATTCTTGGCTGCCTGAGAGATGCTCAGGAACCCGAATGGGCACACGAGAGAGGTGTTCACCTCGTGTGCTTCGGGGTCAAGAGTTTCAAAACACACGGCGTGGTTTGGAAAGCTTGGCTCCACTTCCAGGCCAAACATTAGCCTGAAATCTTGGCCCAGTTGTTACAGATCTTGTAACACTTGTCTGAAAGGAGGAAGTGCTCACCTACACGTTTTCCTGCCACCCAACCCTACTGGAACAAGTCACACACCCACCACAGCTGAGCTGTGCTTGGGGCACTAAAACCACGGCCCAGGGGGGTGGCTGCAAGGGAACAAGCCAGGCTGAGCCTCCCCAAAATGCCCCAGGAATATGATGACACTCAGATAACCCCGTGGAGGGCAGCAGGTATCACACCAGCCTCGTGGTCAGATACACCCTGAGACCCGGGGAGCAACCAGTGACCCGGCTGGAGCATCCTGGCGAGGCAGGAGGACTCCCCGAGGGAATACTTGGGCTGTTTGGGCAGCTGGGAATGTCTGGAAGCCGGGAGGGGGATGTGGACTGGGGATGCTGGGCAGCATTCCCCCGGATGCAGCTCCGGCACTGGAGGAATGAGAGCAGCAGATGGAGGAACTGGTTTGGCAAACAGGTTGTTACTGGGGACCTGCCCACACCAGCCCCGGAACGTGACTCAGGCTGGGAGGGCTGGAGCTGCACCCAAGGAGGGGGGTGAAGGGCACTGTCCCCTTCCCTAAAGCAGCCCATCACCCCTGGGCTCACACCACAGCCCGGTCCCAAAGATCCCACAGGGCCCCTCGTGCCCCAGCTCTGGCTCTTCCCACATTCCCGGGGCACTGGTGGCTGGAGATTCTCCCCAGCACTGACAGCAGAGAGCAGGAATATGCAAAGGGGACAGTGGAGCTGAGTAACTCTGATCCCAGGGGGATTTTAGCTGCTGGATCTGCGGGAAAAAGGGCTCCCCTGTCCCTTCCCCAGCTCTGCCCTCTGGCTGGTTTGCAAGCCTGGGCTGGGCTTGTCAGCCTTGGGCTTTATTTGCCCGATAGGCTTATGGCAATATTTATTCAGGGCCTCAGGAGCCACGCAAGGGACCACAGGAACACCTTCCTATTACGCACGAGTCTCCCAGGTCTTGGGTTTCTGCCCCCTGCAGAGGTCAGCTGCTGGGCAGACTCCTTTTGTGCTCTTTGGGAGTTCACCACACCCAGCCCAAAAGTGCCCTGGTAGCAGGAAAGGTGTCCTGGAGCAGCAGGGAAAGCCGTGGGAATGATTCCGTGGGAAGGAGCAAAGGTGGCACGGAATGGAATGGCATGGAATGAACACTCACCACGGAGCAGCTTCACCCCTTCCACGGGACCTGCCCACCTGAGATGACCCCCCTTCCTTCAGTCCCACCTACCTGAGCCTCAAAAACCAAAGCAGGTCCTTCTCCTACCAAAAAAAAAAAGAGAAAAGAGAAAAATTAAATCCTGTGCAAACCCATCCCATATTCCACACAGTTTGTTGTCCAGTCACGGCTTTGGGGCATTCACAACACATAATAATGTAATATTTGAGATGTAATATAATAATGTAAATTATTACATTTAAATTAAATATTTAAATTAAATATTTAAATTAAATATTAAAGCCTTAGCAATGAAACGAGCACGGCCACAAAACAGTCCGTGTCACACCTGAAATGCAAAAATTGAAATATTCTTATTAAACACAGAGACACCAGACTGGTAGATGGATACAATCTTTTATTCTTTTTTTTTTTTTTCCTTTGTGCCTTTCCATTTATTCCAGAAAAAAACTTTCTATTAAAAAAAAAAAAAAAAAAAAAAAAAAAAAAGAAATCGTTGCTCCTTTCGGAATAAATCTTTAAAACCGTTTCTTTTAAAACGCGTCTTTCGCTCGTACAACACTCGTTAAATATATTACTGGTCTTCTGCAAATGAATCAACACCAGAGGACGTTCACAGTTTGTGCATCCTGGCCACTTGCATCCATTTTTCCTGCTGCAGGACAAGCTCGATGCTGAGGAGGGAGGAGAAACTCGAAAATGGGTTTCAGAGCGTTTGTGCCCAGACAGGGGGTGCTCAGGGACATCCAAAATCAGCTTTTACAGGAGCGCACAGAGACAGGGCAGATGTGCAGCACAGCTGGAGCAGCACCACCAGGCAGAGCCAGAGCTTTTGGCAGGTGAGATCAGGTGAAAAAACCCCAAAGAAAACATTGGAGAACCTTGGGAAAATGCCCTTTAATTAGGTTGGTTTTGTTTTTTTTTTTTTGCCTCGTGTGTAAGGGAGAGGGAAAAAAAAAATAAAAAAAGGCATTTATTTTGTCCTCAGTCTCCAAGATACAATGTAGTTTTGTTGTTTAAAATCTTAACATAGATCTGGCAAAGGGTTGGGCCAGGAAAGGCGTGTGCAGGTGGGAAGGGAGAGATGAAATGAGATGAACCAGCTCTGCCTCCAAGTGTTACTGTGGTCCCAAACACAGACCTCACTTTGCACATCACTTTACTTACATTCCTTTACCCAGCCGTGAGCTGAAAAGTTGGGAGAACACGGCCTTTCCTGATGGCACGGCCAAAACTCCTGTTTTTCACCAGGACTGGTAAAAAGAAACCAAAAAAAAGAAAAAATTCCAAGAAAAATGTGTGGAAGAACAAAGCAACAATTTCCTTTTGTCAGGACTCCTCATCTGCCAGGAGTGGCAGCTGCTCCACAAAGCACTGGATGGGAGAATCCATAAAACAAGGGAAAAAAAATGCTGGAGAGCCACAAGAAATTCCCAGAATTTTAATAAGAAATCCAACTTGGGAGCTGGCTGGTGCTCCAAAACCTGGGAAAGCTCTTCCTGCCAGGGCTGAGCTGCTGGAGAGGGCACAGGGAGGAGAGAGGGGGGTATCCAAGAGATCCCTCTCCTCATAAAGCCAGCCCATGGAGACTGGAATGCTATCCCAGACATGGAGAAGAGGGATTTGGCTCCAGGCTCACCTTGCTCAGTGGGGCACCAAATATTTACACACCCTATCACCTCCTCGGTGGGAATCAAACACCCACTAAATGAGTGGAACAAAAGGGGTTATCTCAGATTGGGGCTGTTAGTGGGGCTAATAAATAATAGTGTCTCCTCTGGGGAGGATTTGTAGGAAAGGCAAAGGTTAGGAAAGAATAAACAGGAGCCACCAGGCCCTTTGTCTTTGCCTTGTCTGATCCTGGGAATGCCCCCTGGCTCCATGGTCATGGCTAAGTCTTTCCTCCAGTGGTGTCTGTAGGTGACTTTGACCTTCAGCAGGAATATCTGCCTGATGGAGGGAGAGCTGAGGCCACACTGATCCGGTGTGTCCTGTCTCCATCCTCCCAGTGGGAATGTGGGATGGCTCAGCTGGGCATCCAATGCCCCAGGAAGGTTATGCCCCACGGGGATGGCAACGCCAAGCAAGAAAACTGCACGAGAGCTGCTCACACGTGTCCTGAGTGGGCTTCCCAAGGCTGGGTGAAGGAGATTCCTGCTTTCCCTGGTCTGATCCAGGCTCTGTTCCCCTGCACACGGCAGCACTCCTCTCCCCCAGGGACCTGAAGGTGCTGCTGCACCCCCTGAGCCGTCCTGAGCTGCTAATTCCTGATGGGAGCCTCGGGAAGTGCAAGTCTGCCCCACAGATCCGAGGAAATTCCTTTGTGAAAGGAAAGAGGGCAGAGTGAGAGCCCCGAGTGGCTCCAGCCAAGCCCTCCCTCGGCGGAGCTCCCCGGGAGCAGGAGCCGGGAGTGGGGCCGGGAGGGCACGGCCCCGACACGGGGCTGAACTGCGTCACTGGGGCTGGTGGCTGCTCACGCTCTTCCCTATCAAATGGAAACAATTAATGAGCTATTCAGCCTGCTGGGAGCTGGACACAGCGAGAGGGAACAGAGCAGGGATGGGCAAACCTCAAACAATGCAGACGTCTGGATGCTTGTCTAGGACAGACCCCAATCAACAGCTCTGCTGGGATGGGGAAGCTCACAGGGAGCAGCCAGCACTGGCACGGGGAGGAGCCGTCCCAGGGGCTCTGGGGACCTCTGGAGTCCCCACTTTTATCCTCCTGCTGCGTGTTTTCCAAGGCTCACAGAGGAAATGACGCACAGCAAAGCAGAAACCAGCCCTCACTCCCTGCTCCGTGGGGGAACAGCAGCACAGGGAGCTGCCATCCCCTGAGCAGGGCACCCCAATGCACCAGCACACCCTGCCAGGCCGGTCCCAGGTGGCACTCACAGCACTGGCCACGTCCAGATCCTCCTGGTCACACCCACGGGCTGCAGGAGCACTGGGTGAGGGGACCAGTCGTCCAAGGAAATGACAGGAATAATGTACAGTAGAGAGACTTCTTGCCATGCTCACACACTTGCAGACTGTTTGCAGGCTGTGGGGGAGAGGTGCAGCAGGGCCCCTTCGCTCAGGATGGATTTGGCATCTTCCTGAAGGGTGTGGAGGGGAAAACACAGCCAGGGCAGCCTCCAGCCGGCACAGCACGCTCACACCTCACACCCCCCTCTGTCCCCAGAGCCCTCTGAGCCGGGGCTGGGACAATCCCCACCCCGAGGGCAGGCAGGGAGGCTCGAGGGACGGTCTGCTTCTCTCCAGCTCTATTTCTGGCGCCCACAGCTGAGCTGTGGGAGGTTTGGCACCTCTCTCCCTTCCTCCGGGGAGAAGCGCGCTGAGGTGGGCGTGTGCAGCGCTCTGCTGCCTGGGACTCGGGCTCTGCCTTGTGCTGTGGGGGCTCAGGGATGGGATGGGGGGGGAGATGTGCTCCTGAGACACTGCCTGGGACCCCCATCCTGCCCCTTGTGGGGTCAGAGAGGGTCGTGGCTGTGGGGGGATGAGGAAGGGGCTGCTCCGTGGGTGCCTGGGAAAGGCTGGTTGGAGGGCACAGCACAGAGCCAGGGCTCACCTGGCCCCTCCTCTGCACAGGTACCTGCCCCCAGCTCAGGACATCCCAGCTGGCTGAATTTAGGACATCCCAGCTGGCTGAATTTGGGACCACGATGACGGCAAGGAGGGGGAGATGTGGAGGGAGAAGCGATGGGGAGCCCTCCCCTTCCAGCTGCCCCATCCTTGTCAGGACTCAGGGACCAAAGATGGGGAGAGAAAAAAAAAGGGGCTCTGCAGGCAGAAGCAAGGGAAACAAGGGAGGGCTGCCCTGGTTTCTGTGCTCCAGGGGCAGCCTCCCAGTGCCAGGCTGGGTCATGCCCATGACTCACAGCTGCAAAGTGTCCCCCCCAAGAAACTGGGGGTGCAGAGCAGGTTGTCTGAGCAAAGGTACGTGTTCAGAAACGCCTGCCTGGGCCAAACACCACAACTTGGGAGACACCACCCCGTGCTTCACAGAACCCCCAGGGTGCCCAGCTCACCCCCGGGGTGCAGCTGTACAAGGTCGTGGTCCTGCAGCTCCTCAGTGGAGCCCCTGCTCGGGGGGGTGGCAGCTCACGTGTCTGACGGGGACAACACGGAAACAGGAGGGGGAAAACAAGGCCACAGGTCCATCAGCAGCAGCTCCAGGGGGTTTGGGGACACACGGGGACATCCTGAGGCCAAGGGCACTTCAGCATTGTCCTGCCCCGGCTGGGAATCCTGCGGGGGGTCGGGTGGGAGCTCGCTGCCTGTCTCCTTTCTCAGTGCTTCCATCTCCATGGTGACAAGGGGAACATGAGATCCAGGTTTAAAATATACTCTGCCTCCTGTTCTTCCCTCGGGCTGAGGAAGAGAGAGAGAGAGATGGGTCAGGGAGGTCAGACAGTGGCTCTGCAGAGCAGCTGAGCCCTGAGGTGCTCTGGGTTGGGAGATCCCGAGCCCGTGGCATCCAGGGAGGAAGGAGCTGTGCCTCAGGACACCTAAAAGTGACTTTAGTACCATGGTAGGTGACAAGCAAGGATGCCCCAGGGATGATTTGTGGACTAAAGCAGGTAACAGGGAGCAGGTCTGGCTTTTTCCTATGTGGGACCCACTGGGAGTAACCCCAGTGCCAGAATGATCCATGGCACCACTCGGGAGAGGCCAGAGGGCTTTTCCCCAGTCCTACCTGACTGCTGGAAGGCTGAGCCTCGGTAGCCAGGGTCCTTTTGAAGCTGGATCTCCTTCAGGGAGAAAATGGAGGCATCTGGGCAGAGGGAGCAGAGAGAGGGGTCAGTGCAGCTGATCCACAACCCCAGAGCCGGGGAGGGGGACAGCCTTGACACGTGGCCTCTCATCAGAGCTCTTCTCTCTCTCTCCTATTCCTCCCCATCCTGCCTAAATTATTCCTTGCTCTCACAGCCATCCAGCTCCCACCCCACCCTGCTGCAGGAGCACCTCTGAGTGAGCAAAGACAAGGGGCTGCCAACCAACCACCCCCTGGGGCTGCCCAGGAACCCCTTTCTGCTCCACACGAGGGGACAGGCAGCACTTACTGTCAGGCAGGAGGTGCACCCTGTCTCCCAGGCTCTTGAAGTAGGGGTGCTGCAGGGCTGCCTCTGCTGAGATCCGGCTCTTGACCCTGTACTGCACAAAGCCCCAGAGAGAGGATGTTACACACGGTCTGCACGGGTGGGACGGCGCCCAGCGGGCACAGAGGCCACGTGTGGGCACATCTGGGCACCTCTGCCCGTCTGAGAGCCCCAGCAATGCCACGTGCTGGGTGACAGACCCGGCGGGGGGGGTGCAGGCGGTTCCCAGTGCCATTTGTGGCAGCCCAGGGCACAGCACACGCTGTGGGAGCACAGGAATGCCCTGGCCACGTTGTACCTCATGGATCATCAGCTTTGTGCCCTCTCACTTGTGTGGGAGAGGACACAGGGTAAAGGGTTCACCATCCTTGGTGGGAGGTGCTTTGGGACAGCTGTAGGGCCAGGGCTGATCCTGCAGCCACAGCTCCTCTCCTGCCCGGCTCCAGTGCCAGTGTGAGGGCAGCCAGAGCACCTTCCCTGGAACAAATCCCTTTGCCACCCACCTGGGCTGCTCTGCCACTCACCAGGAGGAGGTTTGCCAGCAGGTCAATGCCTTCTGAGTCCAGCCTGAGAGAAAGAGGGAATAAAACCAGGAGACAGTCAAACAATTGCACCCAGGGACAAGAGGCACTGCAGCCTCTGGCACCACAAGGAGAAAATGAAACTGGTCTCCCCAGGCTCCCCTTTCCACCCAGCACAAGCCCCCCATGGCTTTGGTGCCCCTGCTCCAGGAGGTACCTGGGGGCGTGATTTATCAAGGGCTGGGCTCGGTACTGGGTGAAGTTGTAAGCCTTGAACTCCTCGTTGGATGTGATCCCAGGCCAGGTGTCCTCTGTGGGGGTACCTGGGAGGGGGGCAGAGGGAAACCTGTCACGGTCATTTGGTACAGAAGGAAAAGCCTCCTGAGTGTGGGTCTCCTGTCCCCGAGAGAGAGAGGACATGGCTGGCACTGCCTGGGGCAACCAGCGAGGAGCACCTCACCCTCCCACCTCTGCCAGCCTGGAGGGGGGCTGTGGGCAGACTCTGCCCACCCCTACCTGTGCCAGACCAGCCCTGCCCACCTCCCTGCTCACACTTGCCCTGCTACCCCATGCCTGCCCACCCCTGTGTCCTCCTGCCCACCCCAGAGTACATGTGCCCACCTCTGCCCACACCATCCCATCCTTGCCAAACCCTGCCCACCCCAGCCCACCCCAGAGCATGTGAGCCCACCCCTGCCCACCTCATCCCATGCCTGCCCTGTTCACTCCTGCCCACCTCAGCCCACCCCTGCCAAACCCTGCCTACCCCAGGGCACTCCTGCCAAACTCTGCCCACCCCAGCCCACCCCAGAGCACGTGTGCCCACCTCTGCCCACCCCTATTCACCCCTGCCCGTGCCAACCCACCTAAGCCCACCCCAGAGCACGCGTGCCCACCTCTGCCCACCCCACCCCCTGCCAGCCCATCCCTTCTCACCCCTGCCCACCCCATCCCACGCCTGCCCAACCCTGCTCACTCCTGCCCGCCCAATCCACTCCATCCCACATCAGCCCACCCCCTTCCGCCCCATCCCACCCCATCCCAGCCCTGCTTTCCCCCTCCCACCCCCTCCCGCCCCATCCCGGCCGTGCCCGCTCCCGCCGCTCCCGCGGGCAGCCACTGCCCTCGCGTGGGGACGCGGGCACAGCGCAGCCCTCACCCAGCAGCCTGAAGATGAGGTGCAGCTCCTCCTTCACCGTGGAGCCGGGGAACATGGGCCGCCCCGTCACCATCTCGTAGTGGATGCACCCCACGCCCCTGGAGCGCGGGAGACACCCCCGGGATTAGGGAGGGACGAGCCACGCGGGCCCCCCTCCCCCCCACTTTTCCAGGGATGAGGCTCCTGGAGCAGGGAAACAACCTCCAGGAGCTCTGTCCTTTCTAATCACCTCTCACCCCGATGGGGACAGCACGTTCTGGAGACCTCGACCCCCAAGGGACATGGAAAACAGCTCTGGGAGAGCCCCCCACCCTCTGGCATAACCAACACGGTGGGGATGGGGATGGAAATGCCTGACCCACCACCCCAGAGAGCCCAGGGAGCTCCATTTGGGGCTGTGACTCACCACATGTCGATGGGGGTGGAATATTCCGTGGATCCCAGCAGGACGTCGGGGGGGCGGTACCACAGCGTGACCACCTCGTTGGAATATGTTTTTGTGGGCACTGACTTGGCCCTGGCGAGCCCTGGGGACGGAAGGGACGGACATCAAAGGAGCTGCACCTCCTCTTAACACTGCATCATCCCCGGAGAGGGTCACATACCAAAATCAGCCAGTTTGAGCTCCCCCCTCTCGTTGATGAGCAGGTTCTGGGGTTTGAGGTCTCGGTGCAGGATCTTCCTCCCGTGGCAATAAGCCAGACCCCGCAGCAGCTGGAACATGAAGATCTGCGGGGAGGAGAAGGGGTTTGCACTCAGCATTTTTAGGACACGGGCCCTAAAAATGAACCTGCCTCGAGGTATCCCAAACTCATGGCCAGGAAAGACCCCTCCAAGCTGGCCTGGGGTGGGACACGCTCTAGGGAAGGGTTCAGGCCCATCACAGAGACACAGAAAGGGGGGTCAGTCGGGTCTGCACGCACAGTGATTTTATTTAGGGTGGCAGTGACCAGAGAAATGCTGGTGGAGTGTCAGAACAGGCTGAAAAAGGCCAAAGAGGAGTAACAGGGCTGAACTGAAGGGAGAAGGGGTCTCCAGCCTTCCCCTGCCTCCGGGTGATCTCCCCACATGCAGGGGCAGGGGGGCACCCCCCCTTTACCTTCACGTTGTGCACACTCATCAGGTTCCCACAGTTATCCAGGTACTGCTTGA
Source organism: Pipra filicauda (assembly GCF_003945595.2). Classification (NCBI taxonomy): domain Eukaryota; kingdom Metazoa; phylum Chordata; class Aves; order Passeriformes; family Pipridae; genus Pipra; species Pipra filicauda. The sequence continues at coordinate 145,678 of NW_024104757.1, forward strand.
GGTCGTTGTCCTGCAGTGGGAAGCACAGGTCAGCCTGTCCTTCCCCTGGCCCCCATCACCCACCCCCACTGTCCCCCTGTTCCCAGAGAGCCCCCAGACCCACCAGGTACTCGAAGACGAGGGTGAGGGAGCGCTCGGTGTGGATGATGTCGTGCAGGGTCACGATGTTGGCGTGCTTCAGGTTCTTCAGCAGTGACACTGCAGGGTTTGGGGGGCAGGGGACAGGTTGGGGCAGCAGGACCTGGGGCTGGCCACAGGTACCCCCTGCACCACCCACCCCAAATCCACCTGGGACTGACCACAAACATCCCCCTGCACCACCCACCCCAAATCCACCTGGGACTGACCACAAGTACCCCCTGCACCACCCACCCCAAATCCACCTAGGACTGACCACAGACATCCCCCTGCACCACCCACCCCAAATCCACCTGGGACTGACCACAGACATGCCCCTGCACCACCCACCCCAAATCTATCTGGAGTGATCCCAGGTACAGACATCCCCCTGCACCAGCCCTGCATCACCCCAAATCCACCCAGGACTGACCACAGGTACCCCCTGCACCACCCACCCCAAATCCACCTGGGACTGACCACAGGTACCCCCTGCACCACCCACCCCAAATCCACCCAAGACTGACCACAGGTACCCCCTGAACCACCCACCCCAAATCCAGCTGGAGTGATCCCAGGTACAGACATCCCCCTGCATCACCCACCCCAAATCCACCTGGGACTGACCACAGGTACCCCCTGAACCACCCACCCCAAATCCAGCTGGAGTGATCCCAGGTACAGACATCCCCCTGCATCACCCACCCCAAATCCACCTGGGACTGACCACAGGTACCCCCTGCACCACCCACCCCAAACCTGCCTGTGACGGGGAAGAGCCCCCCTGGCCTCACCTTCCCGGATGGCCGTGCAAGGAGCCCCCTCCTCGTGCTCCAGCCGGATTTCCTTCAGGGCCACGAGGTTTTCTGTCAGTTTGCTGCGTCCCTTGAAGACGGTGGCGTAGGTGCCCTGGGAGGGGGAGAGAGAGAACAAGCCCTGCAGCCCATTTCCCAGCCTGGCACAGCACTGATATCCCCAAAATGTTTGGAGGAAGGACCATTTGAAGTGCCAGGGCCAGGTCTGAACTCCCCGGAAAGACTTGGTCTGAACGTTCCTGGATATTGAAGAAATTTGGCTTTATTGAATTTTGGGATTTATTAAAGAAATCTGTCCTTTGTGTTTCAAGCTGCCCTTGGGGCTTTATTTAATTCCTTACAGGGAATTAATAGGATACTCCATAGGATACTCACCTCCCCCAGTTTGTCCAGTTTAACGTAGGTCTCCAGCTTCCCAAACCCAATATCTGACTGTAACAGAGAAAGGAAAACATCACTGGGGGTGGTGTCTCATCCAGGGATGGCTCCACCTCCAGGGATAAGGTCAGGGACACTGGGCAGTGACAGTTTTGGGGCAGACCAGTCAAGGCAGGTGTTTGCCAGCTGATCCAAGCACATCCAGTCCATTAATTTCCTGGAGAAGCTGGGCAGGCAATCCATCAGAAAACCTTCCCAACAGACTGGCTGCTGGAGTGGGATGGATGGACCTGCATCCTCAGCCTGCCCCTGCCACCCCTGCGTCCCCTTCTCCCACCCACCAGCCTGACACGCCACCAGCAGTGGGAACAGGAGCTGTGGTTTGCAAAATGCCCTTTTTGTGGGAGAAGCCCCGTGGGATCCTTCTCCCGGTGTCCAGCCTGTCCATGAGTGCTTCCCTACGTCTGGTCTCGCTGTGACTGCTCATTCCTCTGTGACTGCTCATTCCTCTGTGCGCTGCTCCAATCAAGTGTGAAAGGGACATTTTCCCACTTGGAACAGTAACTCCTTAATGTGCTGCTGGGACCTGCTCTCCTGTACCCAGTGACAGCAGCACAGCCCCTGCAAATCCACGGAGTCGGGTGTCACTCCCAGCAGACCCCCCGAAACTGCAATTTTCTGTGTGGACAGAGACACCTCCTCAGCGAGCTGGGATCATGTGTGTGCCAGGGAAAGGGGTGATTCCCAGCAGCACAGGCCCCAAGGCACAGGGCAGACCACTGCTCCTGAAGCTTTAACAAAATGGTGCCGTTCTCCCCCAAAATCCAGTTCCCTCGTTGTAATCCCGGGCCAGCAGCTCTGCCTCCAGCCCACCCCAAGACCCCCCCAGCCCTGATCCGAGGGCTCCTGCCACGCTGCTCACCAGCAGATGGAGCTGGATGGACAGCTGGCACCCAGCAGGCAGGGAAAGGGACCCTGGGGAGCCACTGAAGGGGGTCCCCCCACCCCGTGCCCAGGTAGAACCAGCAGCCCCAGGTAGAACAGCAGCCTCAGGTCTGGGGTGCTCCTGCAGCCCCCCCAGCTCTGCCCCACGGGAAAGCACTGACAGCCCACCCAGCTCTCCCAAGCTGGGAAGCTGCTTTCTTGCTCGCTCAGGCTGGATTTGAAGCAGCAAATCCCAGGGGAACAGTGGGATTTTTACTCCACTGACTCCCCAAACCCTCCGTGTGCCCTGGGAACTGCCACGTCCTGAGCAGGGGAACGAAGTGGCTTCTGCAATCCAGAGGTGCTGCACAACCCCTGGAGCCACATTCCTTATTCATAGAGGGGACCATGAATATTAATGACACAACCCTCTGGCTGTGTCTATTTTATTGATTAGACAACACAGGCAGGTAAATTCGAGCTCTCCTGTCCTCCTCCTTCCCCCTGAACAGGCATGTAGGCTCCAAAGATGCCTTCTGAGACCTGGCTGTGGTACTTGTACAGCACTGGGCACTTCTGGGCAGCAGGACAGGTCCCTGCACAGCTGGACACAGGGCACAGAGTTTCTGCTCCTACTTTGTGCTGCTGCTCTGCAGCAAAAGAAGCTGAAATGCCAGCACTAACGCAGGGGCTAATTCATTATTTATCCACATTTGCATTTCAAGCAGCAGAGGCTCCAGCACTTGCCAAACTGCAGGAGGGTTCCCACCTCCTCCCACGGGGAAGGAGCCTGGCCTAGGGGACAGTCAGGTGTGTGCACAGGTGAGGGAAGGAATGTGCAGGCCTGGGGAACTGCACAGCAGCACTGAGCTGTGAACGGGGAGGGGATCTGCAGATCTCGGGATCACAGAGTGGGGAGGGGATGCAGATCTCGGGATCACAGAGTGGGGAGGGGATCTGCAGATCTCGGGATCACAGAGTGGGGAGGGGATGCAGATCTCGGGATCACAGAGTGGGGAGGGGATGCAGATCTCGGGATCACAGAGTCCTTTGGGTTGGGGAAGACCTCCAAGACTCAGTGACTGACCCCCACCTTGTCCCCCCGCCCAGAGCACTGAGGGCCACGTCCTTGGACACCTCCAGGGCTGGGGACTCCACCACCTCCTGGGCGGCCCCTTCCAATGCCTGACCACCCTTTCCAGGAGGAAATTCCTCCTGATGTCCAAGCTGCCCCTCCCCTGGCACAGCCCGAGTGCACAGTGAGCCTTACGAGGGAAGCCCGTCGGGACATCCTGCTCAGGGGCTTGGGGAACTCCGGGCTCTCCATCTGCAGCTTCTGCAGGAACTCGGGGGGCAGGCGGATGTCCATGGGCAGGGAGAGGCGTTTGCTGACGTCCTGCAGAGAGGGACAGAGGAGATGGGTGATGAAGGGAGAGCTGCTATGGATGGGGAAGTGATGGGGCAGCATCTGTGGGACCCTCAGCGAGAGGAAAAGGGAAAAGGGGGGTGATGTGCTCGTGGGGATGTGCCTGGGCTCGGTCAGGTACCACGGGGGTGATGCTGAGCCTGGCACTGCCAGGTCCCCACGAACCCAACACCGGCTCTTCCAGCCAGCAGGGAGGTGACAGCCAGAGGTTCCCATGTCCCCCCTGCCCCCTCCCCAGCCTGCAGCAGCACTTGCCTCCATGGAGAAGCGACGCTGGTTGTTGCTGCGGTACCTGACGGCCACCGGGGACTGCCCTTCCACCTCCGACGGCGAGAGGGGGCTGCTGTCGGCCCGGAATTCCCTGCCCAGCTGTCCCAGCTGCAGGTGCCCTTGAGCCAGGTCTGAGGACAAAAAGACAGGAGAGGGAGCTGCTGGAGCGGTGGCTGAAGTGCCAGGGATCTTACTTTGGAGAAAAGGGAGTGCGAGCAGGGCAGGGACGTGCAGGGATGCTCTGGGGCCGTGGGAATATCTTCTTCCTTCTCTGTGTCTGGGAGGCCAAGGGAATTCCTGCTTTTTGCCCCAGACTCCTGGTGCCTCAGCACCCACAGGGCTCTGCTCTCCAGCACCCCCAAAGCACCCTGTGCATCCCCCTGCCACGAGGGTCTCCTTGACAGACAGGGAGGGGGATGCAGAGGGGGGAACTTCTTCACACCCCAGGCCAACCAGAGCTCCCACATCCCATTCCAGTTCTCAACCTTCCTGCAGCAGCACCCTGAGGTTGTGCAGGGGTGAGTATTCACTTTGACTTCCCAGATTTATCCTCCCAAAAAATGCCACATTAGGCAAAACACCACGTGCACTTTAGGAAGACTGAGGTGCCTGTCCATGGCTCTGGATCCCTCTGGGCTGGGTCAATACAGGAGCAAAACAGAAAGAGAGCCCTGTTTCCAAGGAGTTCACACACACACACGTCCCATCTGCCCTTGGAACCACCAAATCCAAAGGCATCAGGGCACTTTCCTCCAAGGATGTGACTGTTTCTTGGAAGGTTGTTTGGGATTAAAGGCTGCAGAGTCACTTATTGCAAAACAAACCACTCCAGGCCTTCCTGCCCCAACCCGCTGCCCTGAGCCAGGCACAGCCCCCAGGAGCACAAGAGCTCTCTTGAAAACCAAAGCAGCTCAGGAAAATAACTCTTCTCTCAGGGCTCCGGGTGTGAAGCCTCAGAGTGTGAGCCCAAGAAACCCTGAAAGGAGCGAGAAAATCAGGACAAAATAAGCCATTGAGCTCCTTCTGGTCCCCAGTTTGAGGTCTGCACTTAACCCTCCTCACTCTGTAGTTAACAGCTGGTCGGTGGGAACACTCTGGCACTCACAGACCCGGGCAGAGGCACAGCCAAAGCCTGCTGGGTTCAACACAGGTCACCTGGACCCCAGTGAGGTGGATTCCTCTGATCCACACGGATGCTGTTTCCAAGGGGATGTTCAGGAGGAGGCAGCACCAACCTGGGTGTGCTGGGATGGAGGAGAACCACCTCCCCCCCAGGGCAGGGATGCATCTCCCTCTGAAAAGGTGCGGGGCCAAGCAGGGAGGACCATCCCACGCCCTTCCCCTCTGCAGGCACGCTCCAAATTACACCCGGAGGGTCCAAGGATGCCCCACTCTGCCTTTAGATACCCCGCAGACATCGCAGGAGGGAAACTCCGCAGGGAGGAGGAGCTGCTGCCCCGGGCTGGCCCCTGCCCATGGCCCAGCCCTCTCCTCGGGCTGCAGGGAGACAATCCCTGCTCTGCCAGCGATGATCTCATGGCTGAGGGCTGGGCAGGCAGGGCTGCTTTTCACGGGGTGCTGAGCAGGGCTGGGACCTGGCTGCAGTTTGCTGGTCTGATGGATGAGAGGTGGCAGGCAAGTGACCTGGGAAAAGATGTGTTTTTGTGCCATGGTCACCGGGAAACCAGGGAACCTGAGGGGTGCAGGGTGTCCTGGGTAGGCAGCCCACACCTTAGAGGGGGGGTCAGCCCGTGCCACTGGGCTTGAGAGGGCCTGAAACAGCGCCAGGAGGTTTTGGGCAGACAGGAAAAACAAGGCACAGTCACCCCTTTTTGTTTCTCTGGTCCCTTCCCCTCCTGTCCATCTGCTTGTACAGGAACAATTAGGGAACATCCTGAATTAACCACAGGTGTGAAAGGAACGTGGATCAATGAAACCGGATCGAATCTTTTTCACTTGCTCATTTCCTAAGCAAATTATCTGCCAGGAAAACAAACAAACAAACAAACAAACAACCCCAAAAGCCATTTAAAATCTGACTGAGTGGACTCCAACTAATCTGTCTTAAATGATGGTCTGGGTGAATTTGTGCTGGTTCCCATAGGTTAAAAAAAAGCCCCAAAGCTTGGGAAAAGGTGCAGCCTGTCCTGAAAGGTGCAAACCAGCAGCACTGTCTCTTTGAACCAGTAGATCAGTGTCGATCTCCTCGTCTAAATGAACATCAGATGTGAAGTCAGAGGTCAATCGACAACCTGGATATTCCAGTGCATCCAAAGGGGATGGGAAAAGCAGGTAAAACACACAGGAGACTTGCAGGGACGAGGGGAAAGGTGTTTGGGCTGCCCTGGGGCCAGAGTGGGGAGGGGGATGTGCCAGCTCAGCACCCCCTGGGCTGTCCCAAGGTGCACTCAGGGCTGGAGTTGCCCCCAGGCTTGGAGGACCCTCCAGGGTGCTCACAGAGGGGGGAGATGTGAAGCTGTGGGCGTGCAAACAGTGAGGGGCTGCTTGATTCTGCTCAGCATTTCCCGTGGCTCAGGGGGGGCCCTGACACCCTGCAAACAACGAGGCTGCCTGGGATATCAAAGGAAATTAAAGTGAGACCGCAGACACTGCTGACGAGCCTCCCGCCCTTCCAGAAATACATTTAAACACAGCCCCTGCCAAAACAAGCTTTGATCTCCCAAGGAAAGGGGCCAGAACCCTCCGCTGCTTGCCTGACTTCTAATTACTCTGCTAAGTGTGAACTCTCTCCTCTCAAGGCTCTGTTGCACTCAGCTTGGATTATTCATCCTCCTCCCGCCCACTCGTCGTCACCTCTTTGGGGCCTTGAGCTCCCAAGGTCAGATCTGGCTCTGTTTTATGCCGGTGCAAATTGGGAATTACCTTTGCAGCCCTTATCTGGGCCTGGGAGCACAGAGCAGGCAGCAGCTGGTCTGTTTTATGCCGGTGCAAATTGGGAATTACCTTTGCAGCCCTTATCTGGGCCTGGGAGCACAGAGCAGGCAGCAGCTGGTTTGGGGCAGAGCCTTGGCACAGGTAAGAGCTGTTGCTGGATGCCACCAAGTTCTTATCAAAGCAGATGGGACACACCAAGACCTGATACCTCTGAAAAAAAATGGAGCCTGCATTGTCAGGCTCCACCAAGGTGACATTGCCTGTGGCAGGAAAAGCTGTTTGCTTTTCCAGCCTGGAAAAAGAAAAAAAAGCCTGTTTTTTTCCCTGTTTTATGGGAAAAGCTGTTTGCTTTTCCAGCCTGGAAAAAAAAAAAAAAAAAAAAAAGCCTGTTTTTTCCCTCGTTTTATCAGCCCCTGTGAGTGAGGTCATGAGAACTCCAGGGCAGAGAGGACAGAGCTGGGGATTTCTCACCACACACCCAACAGAGGGAGGTTTGTCCCCAGGAGAAGGTCCTGCCTTGTCCTGTCCCATGAGCCAGGGCAGCTCCTGCAGATGCTCTTGAGCAGCCTGGTCTGGTGGAAGGTGTCCCTGCCCATGAGCTTTAAAGTCCCTTCCAACCCAAACCAGCCTGGGATTCTCTGATTCCTGGAGCACCTCGTGAGGAGCTCTGGCCTCTGCATCACCCTCCTCCCCGAGGGTGGGCACAGACATTCCCAGCCAGCCCAGTGTGGGGTGTGCAGACTGCCACGATGCTGCTACCCCCTGATTTCTGATGCTGGAGGGAACCTAAAACCTGCAAGCAACTCCCTGAGGAGCTACACGAGGTGAGGAAAGGAAAACCGATGGTGTTGATCTGAGCTGTGATTAGCACTTGTCTCTGGAGCCAGTGATCACAGAGCCTGAGCCGTCACTGTTGTCACCAGGACAGACAGGATCCCTGCAGGCTGGTCTGGAGCCCGGGGGAGGGCAGAGACAGCCCAGGGGCAGCCCCAGAGATCCTAATGGGGAAGGTGAAACTGCAGTGGAGCTGTTCCATGGGGAAGAGAAGCAGCACAGGAGCTGCTGCCACGGCTGCAGGCTCAGCTCTGCTCCCCACGCCTGGAGCAAAGTTATTTTCCCTCGCTGCATTTTGATTCTCCGCCTGCAAAACCGACCAAGACCTCAGAGAGAACTAAACTCAGAGCCCTCTCCAGGCCCAGGCAGCTCCCATGGAGCCCAAACCTGACCACAAACCCTGGTGCACAACCCCCTTCTCGTCTGTCCCCCTCCGGCTTCCCCCTGAGGAGCCTCCTGGCACAGGGATGTGGGTGAGGAGTTCCCAGCCAGGAGGGTTCATTCTCAGCCAAGAGATGCCTCAGACAAATGTGGCTGTCAGGGCCCTCCATAAACAACCAGGAGAGGGGATTAAGGGCACCCTGGAGGTGACCCCTCGGGGTTGTTCACAATCCCCACAGGAAACTCAGACACGGGATCTCACTGAAGGGAGCGGGTTTGGGGTGGTGGGCACGGCCTGGGCTCTGTGGGAGAGGGAGAGATCTAAACTGGGAACAACCAGGGAATGGGGGGCACCAAGGAGGGAAAGCTGGGGAGGGGACCAGGATGTGCCACATCCATGTGGGGAGGATCAGTGGGAGCTGGCCCTGGGAGAGCTCGAGGCTGCACAGGAGGAGCTGTACCCCCAGAGTGGTGCTGGCAGATCCTGAGCCCCTGATGCATTCCTGGGGCCAGGCAGGAGGATCTACCAATACACCTCCTCATGGACTGGTTCTGGTCCAGGCAGGAGGATCTCCTACACCACATCCCAGTCGAGTACTGGTCCAGCCTCTAACCATGGGCTGGGAACACCCTCAGTCCTGGCCCCGGGCTCACTCTGCTCAGACTTTGCTCTTTCTCTCTCCTGGCTACTTAAGGAGCAAGCCCAAAATCCCAGGGAGGGACTGGCAGATGCTGCTTGCACTGGTTTGCCATCCAGGGGCAAAGAAAGACTCGTGACTGACTCCTCATCCGAGCAGAATAACGGGGGAATCACCTCTCTGGTTTGCAGGGCACAGACAGGGCGCCCGGGCTCCCCCATCCCAGCACAGCTCCCCCAGGGAGGGCAGGAGCAGCTCTCAGCACCCAGGACTTCCTCAGCCTTGCCCCATTTTATCCCCACAGCTTCTGCACATCTAATTAAGGGCTCAAGTCTAATTATAGCCCTGGCTGCTGGCTGGGGTGTGAGGGGAGGTGTGTGGGAGCAGGGCAGGAGGCCGGGAGGGAGGGACGCTGCTCAGGGCAGCCCGGCTGTGTGGAGAGATAAAGGAGCCTCAGGGGCTGCGGGAGCGAGGAGAGCCAGCTCTAAATTAGGTTACTGCATCTCTCCTTGGGAGCAGGTTGGCTGGCACAGGGACGGTCCCTCCCCACCAGTGCCAGGCAATGACATCATTCCATCGTGGCCCAGCCCCTGCTGGAGCCCAGTGGAGCGTGGAGGGGCTGGGCTGTGGCACGGGGGGCAGCAGTGGCACGAGGGGGTGGCCGGGAGTGGCTCAGGCTCGCACCCACAGCAGCCAGTTCAGCCCTGGATGGGCCGAGCCCAACTCCAGCCGGTGCCCAAAGGCTCTGCCTGCCCGTGCACGGCCACGGGGCTGAGCTGCTCCCACGCTGTGCCTGCAGCCCTGCCCCTCCCTGGCTCTGCCCCCGGCCCCAGAGCCTGCCCCAGCCTGCACCGAGGGCTGCTCTGTTTGCACAAGGCATGTTAACCCTAAACCTCCCTGGGGCCCTGAGAACGGCCTCCCAGGGGAAGGCTGTGGGTCCAGGAGGAGATGTGATGCCCAGAAGAGAGAGAACAGCCCCCTTGGCTCGGGGGAAGCATCAGCCTGTAGCCCTGGAGAGGGCTCACAGCCCACTTTTGCCCCCCAGAGTCACAGCACGGGGAGGTGCTTTGGGCAGGCAGGAGGAGATCCCACACTTTCCCACTCCCAACCCTGACCACAGATGTGTCATTCCTCCCCGTTTTGTGCAAATACCTTTCCCTCCCATAAGTCTTTCCTTATGCAAGTATAAATCCCTCTTCACATTTAATGACAAGGTGTTATTAATCCCGGGGGATGGATGAGGAACCAACCCCGACAAAGGGGCAGAAACTTTCCACGCACACCCACTGAACAGCCTGGGGGCTGGAGAGGAGAGCCCTGCTGGCAACACTGACCCCAGATGCTCCTGACCAGCCCCAGCAGCACATCAGGGGCCTGGGGGCTCCTTACCTTCATTCCTCTGGTTGTTGAGCTGGTTGAACTGCTCCGTGAACTCCGTCAGTGACTCCTCGATGGTCTCCGTCCGCGGAACCGAGAGCGAAAACCTCCTCTTGAAGTTTTTCATCTTGTTCATTTTTCCCTCGTGCTGCCAGAGCCCTGCAGGGAAGGGAGAGCAGGCTGAGAAGGCTGCACAACACACAGGATTCCACACCCCCCCCAGCCCCACAGCTCCTGCTCTCTGGGGCTCTGGCAGCACCCCAACCCAAATTTCCCCAAATCTGGAGACCTGCAGGGGTCCCCTGGGACATCCCCATCTCCGAGGCACCACTGCTGTGTCAGAGCAGATGAGGAGCCACGTGGCCACCAAGGAAATTTGGGTTCCTCGTTTTTTAAGAGCTGGAGATTGTCAAGAGGGGCAGGGGGGCTTCTTTTCCGAGCCCAGAACAGGGCTGTGCACACTCTGTCCCAACTACCAACACAGGCCGTGCCTTGTGGCATCCTTGGAAACTCTGGGAATGCCTGGATCGGGGAAGAGCAGGGTAGACGTACAAGGAAGGCAAGAAAGAGTAAATAGTGACGGAAAAGACTCAATCCCACCCTCCTCCCTGTGCAGGGAGGCCCCTCTCCCCTGGCAGTTCGGGCTCTGCTTTGCCCTTGCACAAAAGACTTTCTGAGCCAGCAGCAAAAAGCTGAGTGGAGCCAGGATGGGCTGGGGGGATCCCCCAGAGTCACAGTACGGGGAGATGCTTTGACCTCTCGGCTCCCTGGTGAGCCCCAGTGACTCATCCTGATGGGCATTAGAGTCGCCTTAAGCCGGAGATCTGATTAAAGCAATAAAACCCTTAAAGGAAGAAAACCCTCCCGGGGCACATGGCAAAGTGTGCTGGGGCTGAGCAGCCACGGGAGCTCGCTCTGGGCACTGCTTTGCTTTTCCTTTCCTGCTTTGGCTCTTCCCAGGCTCAGCAGCACGGATGGGATCAGGCTGGAAGAGCTGTCTGGGCAGGGTTTGGGCTCCAGCACCAGCCCTGCTGCACTCTGGTGCTGTTCCTCCTGGCCAGCACCCAGCCAGCACCCAGCCTGCTGTCCTGGCAGCTCCCTGCTGTCATGGAATCATGGAATGGGTTGGGTTGGAAGGGACCTTAAAGCTCATCTCATTCCACCCCCTGCCATGGGCAAGGACACTTTCCACTAGCCCAGGTTGCTCCAAGCCCTGTCCAACCTGGCCTTGGACACTTCCAGGGATGGGACATCAGTGTCTTACCCTCAACCAGCCACAGTTCTGTCCCTCTCCCCAACCCCATGAGTGTAGGGATGCTCCTCCACCATCCCTTATCCTCTCGACTCTCTCACCTTCCTGGCAGGGGAGTTTCCATTAACAGCTCTCTACTCCTTAATGTTGCTCTGACCCACCAACCCAAGGGAGGATCTGAAGGGGCAAATCAACCCTTGGTACCAAACAGGCACCAAAACTACCCGGAGAGGTTCCTTCCCACTCCAAGGGGCTCATTCCCACATCCCGTGCCTTCCCCCGCAGCCCTGGAGCAGGTCGGCCCCCTACTCCTGGGTGTCCCTGCTCTTCCCTGGCTGTCCCCACTCCCCCCCCAGCCCCCTCCGAGGCTTATCAGCACAAACAAACGGTGATCGCATTCCAGGCTGATGCGATCAGACACAGCATCCGGGAGCCGGCGCATCCCCGTCGCCAGGACAACGGGAACACTCGGGCTGACATGCCTGCATCTGAAAGCTTAAAAGATTACCCGTCAGCAATATAAACACTCCGTTTGGGTGCCTGCCAGGCTCTGCGGTGAGGCACGGCACCCTGCAGTGGGTGAATCCCCTGAAAATCCCTGGGATTCACCCGAATCCTGGGCACTCACACGCCTCAGCCACCCCCACTCACCTCCCACCCCCAACGCTGCAAACACCTTAAAAGTGAAGGCTCAGTCCTGCCTGGAATCGGGGCTGGGGTGTTTGCTGGGGGTGGGAAGGGAGGCTGGAGGCTGCTTGGAGCTGGGAAGTGAGGCAGGAGGATGACAGACACATCCACTTCAGCCTGCAGACACTGAAACGTTTCCTCAGCGCGACAGAAACGTGCTTTGACAATAAAGATGTGGCACTGGTGATGCTGCATTAACAAAGTCTCCCTGCTGGCGCCCTCCTCGTGGTCCAAATAACGCCTCCAAGCAGCGCTGTTGCTTTGGGAGGGAAGGCAGAGCCTGACACTTGCTTTGGAGACCTTTTTCCCAGCCCACGGTTCCAATCTGACTCCTCACCTTGCAAGCTGAGTGAGTTCGAACCAGGGCACTGCTGGTGTGTGGAAACACTGCCAGCGTTGCAGGTATCCAAGGAACTAAACCCACCTGGAAAAGCAGGGTCAGGTTTTGCTCCTGACAAAGAAAAAGCTACAGAGGCTCCTGAGCTCGTCGGCTCCAGGCTGGCAAAAAACTGCTCCACAAATCCCAATCCTTCCCCCCCCCCTTGCCTCCTACAGGAATGCCAGCAGCTCCAGGCTGCTAAATATAAACCTCCTCGGAGAGGAACTGGGGTGGGGGTAAAAATAGCACCGGGATGGCTCCCTGCCTCTCCTGCCATTCCCTGCCTCTCCTGCCATTCCCGAGCTGCCCCGTGCCTGTTCCATGCTCCTCATCCTCACGGCTCGGGCAGCTGGGGCTGTTTGTTCCAGCTACACCTGGACCTACTTGGCATCTGTTGATGGAGTTCCCATTCAAGTGTTTGTCAGCTGGAATTTATGAGGCTGTTCCTGCCCTCAGCCCTCCGCCCCTCCCCAGAGGAATTTGCCCCGGCCCCAGTGGCCATAAGGTTCCCCCTAAAACTGGGATTTGCTCCATTCCTGGAAGGAAACCATCCACAATGTACATGCCAGAAGGCTGCGGGGGTGATGTAGGGTCAGGAAATGTGGGGTCCCCAGCGGGCACCCCTCCCCACACCCCAGCACCCCGGGGTATGAGGGGCTCCATCCCCTCTCCATCTGAATTCCTTCTGGGAGAAGGAATCCCCTTTAGAGCTGAAAGGAGCAGCCCAGCCCTCTCCCCCAGCATGGATTTCAAAGGGAGAATTCCTCTTGTTTTTTGTTTGTTTGGTTTTTTTTCCCACCACGTTTAGTGTCCTAAAGGAAGCAGAGGCATTTATTGACTTTGGGAGAGAAAGTGGCACTCGCTGAGCAAAGCGATGCCACCCCTTTGTTTTCCAGCCCGACAGGAACCACGGCAACCCCTGCGCTGGAGGCAGCGGGGATGGAGGGAGCTGATGGTTCCCGACGTGCACTAACATGACAGTTGCACGGTAGGACAGGAGGGGAAGGAGCAGTTTAAAACTGGCAATCGGGAGTTTAGGCATCAACAGGCGGAAAATGAAATCACCCGGCTTGGAATGTGGCCAAGGATTAAAGCCAGCAGGGTGAGTGATCTGCATTTACTGTAATACAGTCGGGTAGTAAATACTTGGCTAAAACACTTCAAAGAGCCCAAAGCCGAATCCCATCAGGAAAAGCTCCTCGTAGGATCAAGACAAGAAGTTAACGATCCTTTAAACGATCCTTTAAACGCTGTGTCACCGCACGGGCAGTGACCACACTCAGTGAACTGTTCCCACTGTCCACGTGGATCGCCCTTGCATTACTACACCCAAAAACTGCCGGTTCCCTGCCCTGCAATTCATGGGACAGGTATTTTAGGCATCACCAGTGAGAGAAACTGTTCCCTTTCTCCTCCAGCACCTGGCAGGGCCTCGGAAGCAAAGCTGTGGAGCACTAACTACTTTATTGCTTTTCACAAATGCTAAGTGCCTCCATATTTTCCTTACCATTTTAACAGCCTCACGCCCCCATTTCCCAGAGGAAAGAGTGGAAAGCTTGGAGGGAATAGTTTGCTTCTTTTAAGCCTTTTTTTTTTTAAATTTTCAATCCCCACAGAGATTAACAGTTGTGTTTACAAGGCAAAATGAACAGTCCCGTTCAGCAGTTACAGCTCCTGCTTGCAGCTATTAGGTGGCACTGATTCACTCCTGCAAGGATCAGAGAAATGGGGAATTCTGCTCGTGGAGCCCTGTTTGCTCAGCAAACACGGGGCTAAACAACCAACCAACCCAGGCACCAGATACCCGCCCCTCCTCACAGGGCAAAGCACCGAGACAAAGCCAGACCCAACCAAAGCTCCCCCCGTGCCGGGCAGCCCTTTCCAGGTCCGTCTTGGCCGGCTGAGGTTCTCCCTCCCAAGCTCCAGCACGGAGGAGGAGCAGGGAAAAGCTGCAGGAGCTGCCAAGGCGTCTGAGAGCAGGAGATGGGAGAGATTTCGGCCCCTCCGTGGTGCACATTCCTGTGCAAACAGGAGCTCAGCACGACCCAAATTCCTCCTCCTCCGCTCTGAATTTCCTCTGCAGGGCCGTGTTCAGGTGCTCAGAGGTGCGTGGAAGGAAATGGGGAGTGACTTGAGGCTGTTCTGGGGGGGTCAGAGGGAAACGACTCAAACACACACCAGGGACGACGCCGAATTTTCTGTGGCAGCTGGGAATGCTCCCAGGGAGAGGAGGGAGGGGCAGGGAAGGACATCAGCCCCTGACCACCAAATGAACATCTCCTTGGCCACTCAGCTGTCGGCCTGAAACCCTCCCTGGGGTGCCAAGCTCCCTCCCTGGGGTGCCAAACTCCCTCCCTGGGGTGCCAAGCTCCCTCCCCAGCACAGACAGAGCACAGCCCGAGTGGGTGAGTCCTGCAGTGGGGACCAGCAGAGCTGGGGCCACATCCTGCCCAGTGCTGGGATGGGCCATGGTCCCTGCCCAGCAGGCAGAGGGGTTTGCAGGAATTCCTCTCCCCAAAAGGTGAGTGATGAGGGGAGAGAGCAAGGCCAGAGCTCTCCTCCCTGCTCATTTGCCTCCCGCAGCTCAGCCCTGCCTGACATCTCCCCCCTGCCAGGAGGTCAAGATCCTGCAGGGAAAGGAGCACCATCAATTCCTATTAATCTACAGGAGCCCTGCAGCAAACAGCAAGACCATCATCCCAGGGCAGCCACTGCCCTGGGCATGATTGAAAAGGGAGCTTGGCATCCCCAGGGAGCCAGTCCATCCTCACTCTGCAATTCCTTTTCCCTCCTGTGTTACTGCCTTCCATGATCACAAGGGATGCAGCGCACCAGGAATGTGATTGTGGCAGCCAGGACATCACTGTCCTCCCCTGGCACAGCCACAGCTGGGAGGAGGCTCGGGAGGACAAATGATCCTGTGGCAAATGCCTGAGACTGGCTCCCACTCCAGCTCTGACCCTCTTGGAATGCCTCAGCTTCCCAGAGATAAATCAAGAATGAGGACACTTCCTTCCTCCCTCCCAGTTGGGCTGAATTCCCCTGGGATGCGATGCCCTGTCCAGCACAGCAGTGTTCCCATCCCTCCTTTGCAGAATTCCAGCTGTAAGTTGTTTAATGGCACAGGCACATGGAGCACGTACAGACCCCTGAGGCAGACACAGGGATAGCCTGGGAAGGGTGGATGCTGTGGAAAACTTCCTGCCAGCCCAGTCTTTGGAGACTTTACAGAATCATGGGATTCTGTAAAGACTGGTTTGGGTTGAAGGGACCTTAAAGCTCATCTTGTTCCAACTCCTGCCATGGGCAGGGACACGTTCCAGTATCCCAGCTTGCTCCAAGTTTATCCAGCCTGGCCTTGGACACTTCCAGGGCTGGGATTATAACCTGTACTCCAGGCAGGGGCGGGAGGGGAAGGAAAGCCCTTTGCTGGATGCACATTTCCCCTCCCATTTGTGCCGGTGCTGACAATGAGCCCAGTAACAGGAGCACACAAAGGAGGTTTGTTCTGCCTTTGTATATTTTGCCTTTCTCAGCCCCGTGTGGTGCAATCAGCAGCTCTCCCTTGGCTCTTCCCTCCCCGGCTCTTGGTGAGATCAGGGCAGCTCCGAGGAAGGCATTAAAATGACAGTCATTATTCCAGCAGCCTCCAAACACTGGGCACTTATTCCCCTAACCTGAGAAAAGTGTCCAGTGTTCAGCTGGAACAACAATAGGCTGCAACTGTGCAGTGTGGCCACCCCACCATCCCTGGGGGGCTGGGGGGGAGCTCAGGGCTCACATTGTCCATGCCCTGACAGTGTCAGTGTTTCCATGGATTCGGCATCCCCGGAGGATGAGCAGCCTGGATTCGCAGCCACTGTGGACCAGCAGGTCCCCTGCTCCATCCCATCCCATGCCATGCCATGCCATCCCATCCCATCCCATCCCATCCCATCCCATGCCATCCCATGCCATCCCATCCCATCCCTCCCAGCGGGTTTGCTCCAGGAGGGCAGGCAGTGGGAAACGAGTCTCAGCAGAACCACAGGACTTTTCCCCTCTGAGACAGACCCTCCCTTCCACACTCACTATTGCTACAGCAGCTGTCTGAGTTATTGAGGCTTCATTTAGGGTCACTTGGGAGCTCAGGGCACGTGTCCCACCCTCGATCCTGGCAGTGTGACCACAGCCCAGGAGAGCTGGGAGCCAAGAGCTGTGCTGGGATTGCTGGGGCAGCAGCACTTCCCAGCTCTGGGAGGATGCTCCTGGAGGTGCTGCTGCTGGGCTGTGTGATGTTTAGCCATTCCCTCCCCTCTTCCATGACTCACTTCCACCTCCCATCCCTTTATTGCACGTCCTTCACAGCTCTGGGTACCCTGAGCAATTACTTGCTGAGGAGGAACACGACCAGCAAAAACCAGCCTGGGCCTTGCTTTTATGACACTCCACTGATTATTGACTGCCAATTAACTAACACAATCCAAGCTGCATCCCAGGAAGGTTGGCTCCAGCCTGCCTGCTCCTCACCAGCCCCTGGAGACCTGATGTCCTGTGCTGGCCTCTGCCAGCATCACCTCCTGCCATGTCCCACCCAGAGAGGGTCCTGAATAGCCACGGACATCCAGCAAAGTGCTCGTGGATCCTGCTGAATGAAAGACACTCCCAGAAAGACAAACCCAGCCCTGTCACCCCAGCAGCTGGCACTCAGCATTCCCAGGTGCCAAGGAGGTGCCAAGGAGTCATTCTCAGGAACACAAAGCCTCTTATTTTCTCTCCCAGGAGTGTTTAACCTGTGGCTGAGTCTGTCAGCACCTGCCCTTCCTTTATTGCTACATGGGAAGGAGAATCCACGTTATGGGAGAAGATTCCTGGTGCAGGAGAGCCCAAGTCCCACCGAGCCTCTCCCCCAGGAACATTCCCAACACACCTGCAGCTCCAATCCCGCTGGATGAACCCGTGCAACACCCTCACACACGGGTTATGTGGGGTCTGCTGCCTTCCTAACTGCTGTTTTCTTTCCTCCTTTTCCTTTTTTTCCTCCCCCTTTTTTAATTAGAGCTTTCCTTCTTTCCCAGCCCACACAGAGCTCCCAGAGCTGCAGGCTCGTCTGTGACTGCAGACAGGAGCACATGGAAAGCGGGGATTCACCTTCCCTGCAGTGGTCAGGAGGAGCCAGGAGGGGTTGTCTGCTCTGTCTTATAACAGAAAACTCTGGAATTTTCCTCCCGTGCCCCGTGATTTCATCCTGCACTCAAAGCCTCCCTTCCTGGCACGTGAGAACAAGGCTGGAAGGAAGGGATTCGCTGCAAAACGACGGCTGGGGGTGGTTAATCCCTTCTGCTGAAGTGTGGGAGCAGCCCCAGGAGTTGGCTTTGCCCAGGGGTGGGACCAGAGGGACAGCTGAGCAGGGGGATCACCCAGCCCTGCTGCCCTGCTCCCCTTTCCAAAAGCATTCCTGGGGAGGGTATTTAAAGGAACAGAAATCACATCCTGTACACCCGAGAGCCCCGTGGAATCCCCGTGGAATCCCCGGGGAATCTGGGAAATGCAGCCACCTCTGGGGCAGGGAAAGGGAGGGGGGACAGCAAGAAATGCCAGCCAGATCCTTGTGAGAAGGGAATCCCTCCTCTCCAGAGGGATGCTGGAAGCAAAGGATCTTGACAGGATCAAGCCTCCCCCCAAAAAATGGAGAAGGGTTTAAATACAAACAGAAGCACAACATTTCTGGGGAGCAGCAGCACCACCAGCACTGGGAGCAATCCAGGGCTCAGCTCTTTGCCACAGGTTTTCTGGGAGACTAGAAAAGCCTGCCTTGCTCTGCCCTGATAAAAAGGGCTCAGAAAAAGGCTGAAACCTCTACAGTCCACCTGGATTTCCATGCCCCCCCCAGCCCTGGCATGGGAGGAGGAGCTGGAGAGGCTGTACAAACAGCTTCCCATGGGATTAGTGCTTCCTCCTCTCCCAGCAAGCTCCCAGTTGGGATCCAGCAGCTCCTCAGAGCTGACACTGCTCCTAAACCAGCCTCCCACTGCCCTTGGACTGATCTTCCTGCAGCAGCAGCAGGGAAAGCAGGAGAGGGGATGGTGTTCCTGACCTACTTTCCCCACTGCAGCACCTCCCAGTGCCAGCTACGGGCTGGGTTTCCCCCAGGACGAAGCTCTGGAGCAGTGGTGCCCCTGGTTGGCATTAGGCACACAAAGCCCTTTGCAGCAGGGTTTCAAATCTGTTTTATTTAAAGCTGGGGAATAGTCACATGGTAGGAAGGTAGCGAGCAAACACTGCCAGTCTCCTTCCCTGCCAAGGATTGAACTAATCTGCTATTTAATCTTAAACCAGTTGTGCACCCACCCTTGGAGGGCTTTGTGCACGTGGATTTTCCCCCTGAGATGGGAGGGAAGAGCAGCCACACAGGTAGGGAGCACGAGGAGCCAACGTTTGAGGAATCAGAGGAGCCATAATTGCTTTTGGATCCCTCTCCCCCAGAAGGAGAAAAAGCAAAGCTGCAACATCTCCCATCCCAACCCCTCCTCATCAGGATGATCTCAGAGCCCCAGCCAGGGTGGGATGTGCAGGTGGGCACCTCTGTGACCCTTCCTGGCTCTGCTTCCCAGATCCAGAGCCTCCCCACGAGGGAAGGGATCACCCTCCAGCTGGTGAGCAGGGAATTCTGTCCCACTGAGCTGCTGGAGGAAGGCAGGGGATTTAAAAAAATCCTCCTGAGCCAAGAGGTGGCTGCCAGGGATGCCAGGGTGGTACCAGCACTGTTTGGAGGCAGCAGACTTGGCCAGAGCGTTGCTGCCAGGACGCCAGGCTTTGGGACACCCTTTCCTCAGCACAAACGGCTCCAGGGATGGCTCTCCCTTCTCCTCAAACCATTTTCCTTGGATACAGGGGTGCCACCAGGAGGCTGTGGGTTGCCCAAGAGCCCTGAGAGGCCCCGTGATGGTGAAAGCTTTCCAGGATCCCACCCTGGGGAGCTGCTGCCTTCCAGGAAACTGCCCCCGAGGGAGCAGCAGGGCATCCTTGCACTGCCTCGGGTCACCTCCCTCCTAAAACCCTCGCCCCAGCACAGCCAGGCACCACCACAACTATGATATTTTCATGTCAGACCAAACACGGACAGGGCTGGATGGGGAATAGAGAGATCCCAGGTGAAACATGTATCAACAGCTTAAACACGCCCCAGTGCCTGCAAACCCCCGCTCGCCTCCCCACCGAGGGCAACATTTCAGGCATATCTGGGAACTCTGCGAGCACACAGTGTTTAGATAAACCTTGTTCCTTGTTAAACTGTAAATAACATCTGGCTCACCGAGCCAAACCGAGCCCCAGCCCCGTGTCCTCAAAGCTGCAGGGATGGCAGACAAAGCAAGTGTGTTTGGTGGGGTTGAAAGAAATTAATTTATCTCTTTTTTTTTTTTTTTTTTTTTTAAAGATAAGTTTTCCACTTCGTCCCTTCCCCCCCCCCCCCCCCCCCCCCCCCCCCCGTACTTTAAAACCTGTCCCAACCCTCGCTGAGTGCTGGTGGAGTCCCCCCACAGCTCCAACGTCCTTGACAAGCAGGATCGGGTTCTGCACGAGCCTTGGAAACTGAGGGAGATAACAGAGCCCAGGGGGGAGATAAACAGAGGGAGAGAGCACGAGGGAGAGAGATCTCTCCCGGGAAAACACACGGCTGGGCTCACGAGTCCTTGGGCACGGCTGGGAGGGGAGAGGTGCTGGGCTGAGCACGTGCCTGCAGCCTGCTGGGCTTTTGTGAGGCATCAGAAGCAGAAACCAACGGAAATAAATTCATATCTAGTGCTTTCCCCCTCCTCCCCCCAGCCAAAACACAAAGCTGTTTCCTCCTGGTTTTTCCCAGGAGCCAAGGAGACTCCGAGCCACAAAAGCTTGGGATGAGAAGGGATGACACTGAGCAGGGCTGCTCAGAGCTCGCTCGGGTGTTTTCAATCCTCCTCTCCTGCCTCACCAGCTGATAAGTTGTTGCTTCATAGGAAATGCTCGAGATAAGGAAGGATTATAATCCTGAGGCCCAAAGAGAGAGAGGGATTTGGCCTGGGTTCACACAGCAGAGCATCAGTGCCCCCCTCTCCCCACTGCACCCAGTTCTTATCTGCTGGGGTTGGTCGTGCCCACTGCAGCCCAGTGTGCTTGCCATGCTATGATAGTGCAATTAGTTGCACAATTAATCGTTAATAAGAAGGGATTGAAGGGGATTAAGTACTTAAATAGAACACATGCTGCTAGTGGTAATTTATAAAAGTACTCCTTCTCCCTCAGACACTGTGTCGTGTTTTCCTGGAATTGGAATGACTCGGATGGACCTTTTCTCTGCACCTTCTGCACTGAGGAAATAGCTGTTTTTTCCATCCCTGTGTGGCTGCACTGGAGTCTGAGGGGATTCAGCAGCACGATGGGCACTTCTGTGCATTCCAGGTTTGCCTCTCCAGGGCCAGGGCATCAACAGGAATGATGGGAAAGCTCCTGCTGCTCCTGCTCTGTTCCAGGGGCTTTGGGAGTTGTTGCTAAAGCAGGAGGCTGGTGGAAGGGAGGGATGTGAAGGTGGTGTGGGGGTGTTGTGCTGGTTTGTTTAATGGAGGGAGCAGTCTGGGGACACAGAGACGCTCTCTGCATTTTAATTTGGATGAGGCACAAACCAATCTCTGGCTGTAACCAAAAAGAGCAGTAAAACCACTAGTTCTGCCTCTTCCTCCTCCTCCTCAGACTCCCCAGGCACACAACATCGTTTCTCTGTCCCCCCTCTCCCCCCCCCTGCACCAATTTACATTGCAAATGGTGTTTCCAAATTCCTGCCTAAACCCCAGGCACTGCCCAGGTGCTGCCAGGACCATCCACAGCCTTTTTGGGACCCTTCCAAAGGGCAGGAACAGCCCGGAGGTGCCTGCTCAAGGCAAGGACTGCGGGGCTCCAACTCCCACCCCTGCAGCTTCTCCTCCCTGTGTCCCCATTCCCTGCGGCTCTGGGTGGTGACAGGATTTGTGCTGGCCCTGACAGCCCATCCTCCCCCACCCCACAGCCACAGCAGGGAACTTTTCAGCCTTGAACCAAACACCAAACCAGCAGAAAAACAAACCCCGTGGCTGCTCTGCCCAGGGCACCCCTCAGGCGTTTCTTGCCTCGACCACACAAGCCTACAGTGAGTTTCCCCTGCACTGGGCAGCATTCCAGACTCCAGCTCTTCCTCAAAAAGTAGATTATTCCAGCTGATGGGCAAGGCCACAGTGCAAGTTCTTCCCCTGCTCTGGCTGAGGTGGCAGTGAGGGGTGACACAGGCTCTGTGCTGTCCCCCAGGTCCTGTGGACCCCCAATAACAGGCAGCATTCCCAGCACACCCATCCCAGTGGCACATGGGGACCAATTCCATTGCATCCCATCCCAGTGGGCCGTGGGGACTGACTCATTCACATCCCATCCCACCCCAACAGGCTGTGGGGACCAACTCCACCACCTCCCATCCCAAAAGGGCCACGGGACTGCATCCATTGCATCCCATTCCAAAGGGCCACGGGGACTGACTCCACCACATCCCATCCCAAAGGGACATGGGGACTGACTCCACCACATCCCATTCCAAAGGGGCCATGGGGACTGACTCCATCACATCCCATCCCAGAGGGCCATGGGGACCAACTATATCACATCCCATTCCAAAGGGGCCACGGGACTCATCCATTGCATTCCATTCCAAAGGGCCCATGAGATTGACTCCATCCCATCCCAGTGGGACATGGGGACCAACTCTGTTGCATCCCACACAGAAGGTCCCAGCATCCCACAGCCCCACTGGCAGAGCAGCTCCCTGGCCATGCCCAATCCTGGGATAAAGAGAGGCTTTTCAGTCCCAGCTGCTCCTTCACCTCCTCTGGGCAGTGCCGTGCCCAGGGAACACCCGGGATCAATGCCTGCACTGTGGGGTGGGCTGGGAATGCTCCCCCCTGGATGTGGTGTCCCTCAGGCAGGATGGGGAACACTGGCAGCCCTGCCAAGGGCTCCTCCTCCCAGCCACGGCCCCGGGATGTGGCTGTTCCCTGCTCTGGACTAACACTGGCCTTCAGTGCCCCGACTGCAAACACGAAAAGCAAACAGTGTGTGGAGAATTCCGGCGGCAGGAATCGTGTCCTGGCTCGTGGGGCAGGGCTGCAGCCAGACACCAACCCGGCAAAAATCAAAAGGACAGATAAGGGGAGGCTGGGATTTGTGGGACACTGCCTGTTCCTGAGTGCCCCTACTTCCTGTAGCCTGTGGCACAGTGATTGCTGCGCAGTAATTAGTTAATAATTACAAGCTGACCAGCCCTCGGGAGTGTCTGTGGCAGAAGGAGGGAGAGGTGCTCCAGGCTGAATGCAGATTTTCCATATTTTCCACCTTGCACTGAAAAGCTTGGAACTGTTTATCCCGGGTCGAGCACGGGGAACAGATGCTGGGAAGGTTATTGTGTCCAGAGGAACCTCGGGAACAGCTCCTGGCCCCTCTGGGGTCACTGCTCCCTCAAGGAAAGCCCAGCAGCTCACCAATACCAGCTGTACTCCAGCCTAGTGGGAATCTGGCTGCTGTCCCCCCTCCCACTGAGACAGGAAAATCGGGAATCTGGAGATGGGATGGGACTCACCCAAGGTCACACAGCAAGTCAGTGGCACAGCCAGGAAAAGAGCCCAGGAGATCTGGCCCTGGATCCTGCCTCCAAACCCTGGATCCTTCCTCCAAGCCCTGGATCCTGCCTCCAAACCCTGGATCCTGCCTCCAAACCCCGGATCCTGCCTCCAAACCCTGGATCCTGCCTCCAAACCCTGGATCCTGCCTCCAAACCCTGGATTCTACCTCCAAACCCTGCATCCTGCCTCCAAACCCTGCATCCTGCCTCCAAACCCTGCATCCTGCCTCCAAACCCTGCATCCTGCCTCCAAACCCTGCATCCTGCCTCCAAACCCCGGATCCTGCCTCCAAACCCTGGATCCTGCCTCCAAACCCTGGATCCTGCCTCCAAACCCTGGATCCTGCCTCCAAACCCTGGATCCTGCCTCCAAACCCCGGATCCTGCCTCCAAACCCTGGATCCTGCCTCCAAACCCCGGATCCTGCCTCCAAACCCTGGATCCTGCCTCCAAACCCTGGACCCTGCCTCCAAACCCTGGATCCTGCCTCCAAACCCTGGATCCTGCCTCCAAACCCCGGATCCTGCCTCCAAACCCCCTCCTGCAGCACCGTTTCCTTTGCTCTGTTGTTCACAGATCACTGCAGCACGGGATCTACTGGATCAGGACTTGGATCCTCAATTTCTGGGATCTGTTGAAGATCCCTGCAGGTCCCTGGCTGCGTCCTTGGGTATCTACAGCTCAGCCTTTGCTCCAGCCCAGGCCTGGCACATCAGCTGCCAGTCTAAAAGGTTCTCCAGCAAATAATCCAAGTGCTAGAAGGCACAAATCCAAGCTCCAGGTGATATTCCATGCTGGAATACAGAAAAAAACACCCCCAAACTGATGAATTTATCTGCGTGTGCATGTTCCCAAGTGCAGAACTGAGGCTCCTGTTCACGAACCTTGTCAGATTTAGCAACTAAAAAAAGAAGTGGCTTCAAGAGTGGGAATTTCTGGGAGGGACTGGAGTGAGGGAAAAGCGATGCCTGAGGGGGGGTGGTTTGAGGATAAATCCAGCTGGGATCAGGAATCACACCCCCTGAGTGACCAGCATATTAACACTGACCGAATAATTAAATAGACCCAGTAAAAATAAACCATTTCAAGCGAAATAGAGAAATAGCAGGAAAAAACCCGGAACGTTTGGAATGTTTCTGCTTCCCAAAAAAGGCACATTTTGATTTTTTTCGGAGGTTTCAGTGTTTACAGCTTCAACAGCCTCTCCTTTTTTAATGGAGCAATTCAATTAAAAGTCACCAGAACAACAGCAACACCCCACAAAACTGGTCAAATCCAGTCCCCTGCCCCACTCCAAAGCCCCCCAGCTGGGAAAATTTGGGTTGTTTTACAGGAAACAGCTGAGATTCGGGGAGAAAGAGAGGGAGAGGGGTCATGGAGAAGCCTCCAGTAATGAAAACATCACTGCATGAGCAAACTGAAAGGGTGCCCAAAAGCCAAACAAAATTCATGTCACCCCAGAGCCCAGACAGAGAGGGGCTGTTTAATGCAGAGCAGCTCATCAGAGAGAGTTTAAACCTCTGGTTGGAGATCCAGGGCCATCAGTGATGGAATTTCTAGCCCCAGGAATATTCCCCTCTGATAAATGATGAGGACAGAACTCCAGGGTGGTGCCAAGGTGAATTGTTTGGCTGTAATTAATCCAATTAGTAAGAAACGAAATAAAAAAGTAAAAAAAAGGAGGGGGGAAGTAACAAAATAATCGGATTGAATGCACCATTAATTGGAGTGTCTCCACTGGCAATGCAAGTGCAGACAGAAACCTTCCCTTCCCAGGCACTAAGGAAAGGGCAGTAAATCCAACACCACTAAATCCATCCTGTTTGCTCCCTCCTCCCTGCATCCCAGCAGCAGCTCTGATGATCCCCGTGCTCCTGCAGTGCTGGCAGAGGTGACAGGTACCAGGCACTGACAGCTCTGGATCTGCAATTTGCCACTCAAATAATGTAATTATTGTTGTCCTGGCAGCGCCTGCTGGGCCCAGGGATCGAGGGGCTCGTGAGGAATTGTCCCTGCTCTAAAATGCCTGATTCAAAGCCACGAGGGAAGGTGAAAGGGAAGCAAAACCACAGGTCAGACCAAACTGAGATCTCTGCAACGTTCCACCTGAGCTGCTCCAGGAGACCTGGCTCCCGACAGGCAACGAGCACCAATCCTTGAAAACAGCAGCTCAAACATCCCTCAGCGTGCACACTCGCAGAGTTTTTGACCCTCCCAGCACCCTGGGGTGGCAGGGACGGCCCCCGATGGGAGATGGGGGCACAGAGAAACCACAAACAAAACCAGAGGGGCTGGTGCTGGCAGCGGGATCCAAGTGCCCCAAAGCCTGGAGCATCCTCCCTCTCCGTGAGCTGCATTCCCGCGGGTCCTGCCTGCGCTTGAAAAGCTGCATTATGCATTCAGCACAGGGCTGAGAGTTTTAACAAGAGCCCCGGCTGCTGCTCAGGTGTGAAAAGGAAGGGCCGGATTTTCGGCAGAGATCAGCCCAGCGGGCAGGGACGCGCTGCCGGGGACATGTGGACATCTCCCAGCGGGAATGCGGCGCGCCTGCAAAAATCCAGCCTTAATTGCGGGCGGCTTGGAGCCCATCCCCGAAGCAGCGAGGGAGCCCAGAAGGCGAGAGAGAAGACAGGTCTCAAGTTCGGAGACGCAGCTGGAAGGAGGCGAAGGAGGGAGGCAAAGAAAGGAGGAGACAGATGAGAGGTGGCAGCGGTGGCAGGAGCGCAGACAGAGCCCAGCCGGCTCCCAGGGCTCACCCCGCTCTGCTCTGCGGCTCGAAAATAATTCCACAGCAGTTTCTTTTCCAGCCAGGCTGCCGAGACAAAGATACCAGCCGAGATTGTGAGCGACTGAGCAAACAATGATGAGCAGCGCTGGCTGCGGGCAAAACGCTACCTGAAAAGAAACCCTGATTAGAAAGAGAGCAAAAGATGCTCTGGCTGATTACAGATCGACTCCTCGAAGTTAATTGTTCACCAGATTGTAATCTGGGCTTTTGCATCTACATTAATCAACAGGTTGCTTTCTGCTCTCGGTTTTCCCTTTGCAAACAGCAGGAACAAGTGAATTTAGAGGAAAGCAAACCCAGCAGGTCAAACCTCTGAAAGCAAGCAAAGGGCCTTTTTTAAATTGAGACCTTTTGTTCCGTGTTCTACCTGTAAAGAAGTAAACCAAGACCATGGCAGAGAGCAGAGCTGACCTTTCTGGGTGTCAGTACAAGAGTTACTCCCAGCAGAACTCACTCCAGGCTGGCTTGGGATCTGCTCTGAACTGGCCCCAGAGCCAAGACCCCCTGTCCTCTTGCCTGGAGAAGCTGCTTTAAGTTGCCTCAATTCCCCTGAGAGTGGAAGGAGAATTTGGGAGGCTCCTACTGAGTATAAACCTTCTTGGAAACTCTTAGTGTTATTTGACACGATTCCCAAACACGCATCCCAGATTTTCTGGAGATTCTCAGGCCTCCTGGCCCAAACCTCAGGTCTGTGTGGAAGCCAGAGGAATGTCTCAGGGTTTACAAGGGTTGACCAAACATTCATTTCTCTCCAGAAGGCCAGACCAAAGGGATGGTCTCAGTGGAAGCTGCGACGTGGATATTTTAATGCAGACATGACCTATGGAAGGTACAGACACAGGTTTCTGTCTGACCAGGTGGCAGGACAGAGAGAACAGAGGGATCTCATGGCCTTGGGAGATCAAAACTCAACTCCCTGAGCTGCCACAGGCTCCTTGTAACACCTTGAGCCATTTTGCCTCTCTGTTTTACCATGTGCAAAATGCAGCTGCCTTCATCTACCTCGTCTGGAGCCAGTGCCAGCAACAGAAGGCAAAATCTGTCCCCTCCAGCCCCCCTGCTCAGGGCTGTACCCTGACAAACAAGGCAGTGACACTGGCAAGGAATGCCCGTGAAAGGCAGCAGATAAAAGCTGATAAAGCTAAAGATTTAAAGCAGCTCCTTGGGGAGCCAGTAAAAATCAGCCAAGCACATCCAGCTGCATTTCAGTCACCTGTAACCTCCGAATATGTGACACCATCACTTGGCTCTGCCACTGGCTGGGCAGCAAAGCCTGTCTGAAGGGTCCATTCAGGGACCACAAAGAGCTTGTTCACTGAAAGGGGCCTTCGTGGCATTGAGAGGAGGATTTTAGTGCTTCCACGCCCATCCCTGCCAGCATCCCAAAGCCCTGCAGAGCTCAGGGAGCAAAACTCCGAGAACAAAGCAAGGTCAAGTGTTAACAGATGGGGGGACTCAGACATGGGGATATGGTGGTGACGTGGCCAAGGTCAGGCAGAATCCGTGGCAAGGCCGTGGACAGAGACAGATCCTCAGAGTCCTGCTTAGTTACAAATTTTCCTCTCTTTCTTTCTCTCTGTCCAAGTAGGATAAGAGAGGGGGAACTCCCAGCTATTGCTGGCGAGGTTGTTCCACTACTCATTTATTAATTGCTCTCATTTGGTCACGGTACCAATATTTTCCAGCACGGGTGAGTAAACCTGAGTACTTGGAAACAAATCTGCAAGAGCTGCCATCAAAAGTGGTCCCGTCTGGAGAACAGACACCAAAACTCGCTCAGAAGTTTTCTGGCTTGACAGGAGCCTAAAAATCAGTGCCCTGTGAGCTGGGTGCCTCACACCTACACACAGAGATGAAGTTTCAGGGGTGAGGTGCCAGCTGGTGAACCAGGTGCCCTCCTATTCCTGCCTCTGTTCCTCCTGTGCATCGGGCTCTAGGACGTGTCACCTCCCATTGATGGATCTTCCCCAGGGAGGAAAAGGATGCTCTGGACTACAAATGCCCTTTGAGACCTCAGTGTGCCCCCACTGACGTGTTCCTGCTGACACAAACTGTCCAGTTATCTCCTGGCTGGCTGTTTGCACCCAGAGAATCTTTTCAGGATCATGGGAACTGGTTTTCACGAGCTCTCCACAGATGGGGTGACCCAGATGCCCTGGCAAAGCCTCGTGAGGCAGGAAAACAAGACTCAGCTTGCATTTACCCCTCTTCAGCTGTGGGGAAGCACATCTGCAGGTCTTTGTGCTGCCCCCACAACCACTGAGGAGGAAATTAATCCTATTTTCCTTGCAGGGTCCTGTCTGAAGGCACTTGTCCTTTCACAGATCTTATCCAGAGGCTCTAACTTTCTGCCTGATGCTTGTTCAAAGCTCTTCCCCTTCAGGCACCTTCTCCAAGCCTGACACACACATCACATCACACTGTTCATCTGCCTGATGCACAGCACAAACCCCACTGCCAGCAGCCCCAGGCCTGGCCCTGATGTTCCTTCTTTTCAGAGCTAACACCACTATTGTGCCAACACGCTCATTCCAGGCTGTTTTCATGGAGAGATGAGCTAGTCTACTAAAGCCTGACTTTTCAGGAGGCAGGGCTGGCACGGCAGGGAGAGCAGCTCTCAGGAGCGAGGAGGGGGGACAGGCATTCTGGGGCGAGTTCTCCCACATCCCTGGGAACTCGTCAGAGCAACAGGCGGTGCTGGAGAGATGCAGCTGATAGTGACAGCCACCAAAAAATGCAGCGCAAGGGGAACGCCGGCCAGCCAGCGGCAGGGCTCCTGTCTGAGCCGGGGAAGCCACCACACAGACCCTGGGTGTCAGCCCCCCACCCCGGCAACTCTCCCCCTGCAAGGGTCCCCCCAGGACCTTCCCAGCGGGACCCACGCCAGGGGTGTCTGCCAAAGTTTATAATGATCGAAGCGTTGACCAGAGCTCCCTAATCAAGGTTTAGGACCAAAACACGCGCAGGAATCTCCCGCAGCAGGGCACAGACAGGTACAAATTCTCGCTGCGCTCGGTACCGAGCTGAACCCTCCCTCCCCATACCTCCAACTTCAGCTCTTCCCCCCCCTCGGACTTTCCGCCCCAAGCGGTCCCAAAGGCAGCGGGCAGGGACCCCCATCCCGCCGGGGGGGCACTCACCGAGCAGGTCGCTCTCCCTCCTGCCGTGTCCCTTCCTCCTTCCTGCCGCCGGCACCGCGGGGCCGGGGCAGAGCCGGGGCAGAGCCGGGGCAGAGCCGGGGCAGAGCCGGGGCAGAGCCGGGGCGGCGCTGCGGGAGCCGCGGGGCCGCTCCGGGGCCGGGCTGGGAACGAGCCGGGAGCGGTTCGGGAGCGGGGCCGGTGCCGGGGAGGGTCTGGAGCGGCGCTGATGCCGGAGCAGGAGCAGGAGTGGGATCGGAAGCGGTGGCGGAGCAGGAGGAGCGGGTTGGAGCGGGGCCGGGGCCGGTGCCGGCTCAGACGCGGAGCGGGAGCTGGAGCGGGGCCGGTGCGGGACCCGGCGCGGTGCGGGAGCGCTGCCGGCGCTCGGCTCGGAGCGGCGCTGGCTCCTCCCCGCCGCAGCCCCGGGATAAGGAGCCCGCTCGGCCCCGCTGCCCCGGCAGCGCTGCGGGCAGGGACACACGGACACACGCACACACACCGATCGCAGCCTCGCACCCGGGTCAGGGGAGTTCCCTCCCGCGGCTCTTCCCACCCGTCCTTGAGGCTCTTGGCAGATGTGCCTGAGCGGGGGCAGCCCGTGAGAGCGGGACCTGCATCCCTCGGGCGGCCGCGGAGGTTGCAGCCCCTGTGTCACTCTGTCGGTGGGGTTACGTGTTTAGCAGCGGCTTCGCCATCCATTCCAGCTACTTGTTGTCTTATATTTAGTCAAACATCCTCTGTTTGCCAGAAATAGAGCAGCCATGGAAATAAATCAGGCTGACTGGAGGTGCCAACATTGTCTGTCTGAAACTAATTAATTTCTTATATCCTCAGCTATATTAGTCCTCGCCTTCCCTCTACAGACCATCCTGTCTGTCAGCAGAGTTGCTGTAATTAGTGGGTAAATCTGGGGGATGTGCAGGAGGTTTAACGTGGCAGGGGAAGGCAGAGGGATGCCAGCAGGACACCTGGGCAGGGAAGGAACAAAATCCATCTATACCGAGTATAGAAAGTGGGAACACAGAGGACACAGCAGAGCTGGTGAGGGAGAGGAAAGGGGACACAAGTTCTCTGTGGGGAAATCCTTTCTGGGGGAGCATGTAGGGTCTTCTCCTTTCCAGACATCTGAGATCCCACAAGACTGTCCAGGAGACACAAATTCGGGCTTTCTGCTGCTGACAGAGCCCCTTTTTCCCTTTTCCTTTTGGAACGTGGGAGTCTCGTCGGACTTGCTGACTCTCCTTTCTTATATTAGAACCATCGAGCTTGCTGGGAGACACTTCGAGGAACAGGGAAGTGGCTCACAGATGGTGTGGCAGAAGTGTAAAAAGCTGAGCCCCCCGTGGAGGAAAGGGCTGTTTCAGCAGGACCCATTTTGTTTGTTCCCTTTAGCCTGTCCCCAGCCAAGACCTGAGGCCCTCAGTGGTGCCTGTGGGCTGTGTGAGTGGGGTCAAACATTCCACAGCAGCTCTTCAGTCAACCCCCTTGGTGGGCACATGAGCTGAGCCCTGTCTGAGCACACAGAGCTGAACCAGCAGGCTCTGAACTGGAACTGCCCCTCCAGAAGCAGGTGGGGAGTTCACACTTGAGTCACGTTGCCCCAGCTGGGACATGGTGACTTTGCAGCAGGGGGGGAGAGCCTGTCCTGGGTGACACGGGGCGAGCAGCTCGTTTCTCACTGCCTGGAGCTGCTCGTTTCTCACCTGCCTCCCGAGGATCTGCATCCTTTGCTCTGCAGGGCTCCGGGAGGAGCAGCAGAGGGTGAGACCCAGAGGTGTGATGTGCCTCTTGGCTCGTGTGGCCGCCTGGCCTCTCCTAACCCCTGGTCAATGAGTACCTGGTCATGTGGGTGCACAGTCAGCTCGGGGTGAGTTGGCCATCACGCTCCCTTCGTGCCACTGGCTGCAGAAATGGGCAGGTTTTCCACAGCACAGTGTCCAGCCAGGCTCTGGAATCTCTCTGACTTCCCTGTTCACCCTGTTCATTATTCTATTTAAAGAGGAGATGTCACCCTGGAGGGGGAGATGTCTCGAACACTTACATGCCGTTCCCAGCACAGCACAGCCTCGGTGTAACAACTGCTGCCACACCCCCCATTCCATGGATCTGAGACCACCTGGCACTCTGAGTCCACTTTGAAACAGAAGCCAAAGGAGATCCCCAGCAAAAGCCCCGGGAAATTAAGGAGAGGAAGGCCCCAAACTGGAGCTGGACATGGAAACCAGCTCCAAGAGAAAGGGCAAGAATGTTACAAGCAATTAGTGGCCAGAGACATGAGCTCAGTGGTTGTGTCACACGAGCTGCTCATTGGTGCATAACATTCCTCCTAAACATAAATTACAATAATCAACATGCCAGGGATTGCTGTGAGCCTGACAGGGATGGCTCTGGAGGAGGATGTGGAGAGGGAAAGCACCCAGCTGCTGCAGCCAGCAGGGATTGCTATCCCTGCCTGTTCAAAGACTGGAGGGGAGGGGAGGCGTCGGGGTGTGATGGATGTTCCCCAGCATGTGGGACACGAACACAGCACATCTGCCCCGCAGGCTGATGTGGGACTAACGAGGCCCTTTGCTGTTAATGGGGCTGGGGCTGCTCCATCGGTGACAGCACAAAGCAAAGTGTCCCTTATCGGGTGCCCTGTGAAGGGCTGAGGTCGCTGGTGTTGAACTTGGCACTCACCTGAGCTGCCTCTGCAATCCCAGCAGTGTGTTTCCAAGGCAGAGCCTCGGGGCATTTTCCAAACATGCCAGTGTAATGGCTGAGCAAAAGGCAGACAGAAGTGCTTGTTTTTTCATGAGTTTTTCTAAAATTACTTTGGGTTCTGGGGCTGTGTTTTCTCCCTTTTGTGTTTTCGCAGTGGAATCACGCTGCCTCACAGAGGTCCAGGGGAAATCAGGTGTGAAAATGGGCTCATTGTAGTTGGGGGAATTTCATAAAAAATGGGTCTGTGGTCAGGAGTGTTTCATAAAGAAATGGGTCTGGCTGGGAAACTGCAAAGCTTTCTGTAGGTCCACAGCTGTGACCACCTCAGCTCACGCTGGGGGAGACTTTGCTCAGCACATCCTTCTCCTCCTCTTCCTTCTCCCAGTGTATTCCACACTGGGAATAGTTGAGCAGTTCCTAGTGTGTCCCTTGCCTGGGGCAGCCAGAGGAGTGCTGGGTTTCATCCCACAGCTGTTCTCCCTTCTGAGACAAATTGCATCTTTTGAAGATGGGGGGCTGTGCTTCCTCCCCGAGGTGTCTGCTGTCACCTCCCTGCAAACAGCACCTCGGCCCAGCTGCCTCGGGCTGGGGAGGGGAGAGGAGGGGGAGGTGAGAAGGAGGCAATGCTGCAGCAGGCAGAGAGGCCTGACACACACCTGGGTGCTCCTGTCTTTGTGGGTGCCACATCCAGGCAGGAATGTGATGCACATAACCCGGGGTGACAGCTCCGGGCTGTTCCTGCCCTCGGCACAATCCCAGGGTTTCCTCTGGGTAGAGGCAATCCTGTCTCTGCTGCACACCAGAGCACTCATTCTCTTCTTCTCCCATCCTGAAAAGCCACCCCCAGTCACACAGCAGCCCGAGCTGCTGAGCTGGGCTCCTTCCCCAGGCCAGGGGAGGTTGGTACCTGCATTCCACGGGATGCAGGTGGGAGTGACTGCTGGGAGCCACAGGGAACTGCAGCATCCTGAGCAGCATTTCAATCACCGCCCCCAGGGGTTTGCTAGGGCTGCTCCTCTCCAGAACCTTCCCTGTCAGCAAACACCACTGCAGGGATGTGGGATGGTGAGGAGTCAGCACAGCCTTGGGGGCACGGGGAGAGCGGCCCCAGCCTGTGTCACATCACAGGGGCAAACACGGCGTGAAAGACTCCACTGTGCAGCCCTTGTCCCTGTCCAAACCTGTCCAGGGACAGGGATATGGGGATGCTGCATGGACTGACACAAAGCTGGAGCCCAGGCAGTGTTAAGCTGAGCCTGCCCCAGGCCCACTCCCTGCGTGGCTCCTGGCCAGACACATTAAATCCTCTGCTTCTCCCTCACATGGTGAGGCCCCGGTGGGGACACTCCATCCAGGGCTGGAGCTGGCCTTGAGACAGCCCAGGGCAGCCTGGGGAGAGGGGACAGCTGGAGGGCTCCAAACCTGCCTTAGGAGGAGACCAAGGCAGCTCAGGCTGAGCAGAGGTGACAGTGATCTCCAAATGCACAACAGAGCAGCCCATCCTCTGTTACAGCCACACAAAGTGCCCTTTGGTGTGAGAACACCTAATTTGGGGGTGTAGGGACACCTAATTTTTGCTGTAAGCTGCTCACTTCCATTTAATCCCTGTGCTCAAAGTGGGGAGCAGCCTCAGCCCCCCCTCCCAGAGCACACACAGAGGCAGGAGCTCACCTGCACAGTGTCCAGGCTGGAGGGAAGATGTCAAAACACACTAAGCACTGACACACCAGGCCCAGTAAGAACCAGTTAAGAAAGATAGGACCTCCAAACAGTGCTGTACCCAGCAGGCATCACTGTGTCCCTGGGGAGAGGTGCAGAGCTCCAATCTGCAGCCCAGTGCTCTCACAGAGGAGTCCTGGCAATCCCAGTAAATACACACAGTGTATTAAACCTGACAGCTCCCACTGAAGCCTCGGAGAAATGGCAGCAACGTGAACGTGCTTGACTTCTCCGGGAAGCCCAGGGCAGCTCCGGGGGGGTTTCACCTGTTTTCCTCCTGCAGCTCCTCCAGCCCCACTCCCTGCCACACCGAGCAGTGGCTGGGCTGCAGAGCCCTCCAGCAGCTCAGGGGCACGTTTTCTCCGCTGCTAAACTCACATGGCCAAGCATGTGTGTGCTGCTCCGAGCAGAGCAGCTCCCCGGAGGTCTGCAGGGAATATTTTACAGTCGCTGCATCCGGGCAGCAGCGGCAGCAGCAGCTCCCTTCCCCACTGCCCTGACATTCAATAGGCACCGAGTCATGGAAAGAAAATGTGTTCAGTGCCTCCCCTGCCCCGGCCCGTCCTCCCTTGTGCACGGGCAGGCATGTGGAAATCATTGCCCAGCGCTGCATTTCAGCAACAATCAGAGAGGGCTGGAGTTGAAAGCTGGCTGCTAAGTCGAGGAAAACTGGCAAATGGGCCCCATGCTCCACTGCCCAGCCTGGCACGGCAGGATCTGCTCCTGCCGAGGGCTGGAGAGGCCAAACTCCCCCCCGGTATCCCTGGGAGGGCGGGGGGTGCTGCTGTGCCCCAGCCCAGCCTGTGCCCGTGGCTGTGCCCGGTGCTCACAGGGGCTG
This sequence comes from Pipra filicauda, assembly GCF_003945595.2. NCBI lineage: Eukaryota > Metazoa > Chordata > Aves > Passeriformes > Pipridae > Pipra > Pipra filicauda. The sequence goes on from NW_024104757.1 coordinate 179,890, forward strand.
CAGTGGCTGTGGACCACCCTGCTTTAACAACAACCCTCCCCCAGTTACGTCTCTGGTGGGAATCTGCAGCTCCACAGACTCAGGAAACGTAAATCATAAAATCACAGAATGGTTTGGTTTGGAAGGGACCTTAAAAATCATCCAGTGCCACCCCCTGCCATGGGCAGGGACACCTTCCACCAGCCCAGGTTGCTCCAAGCCCCGTCCAACCTGGCCTTGGACACTCCCAGGGATGGGGCAGCCACAGCTTCTCTGGGCAACCTGTACCAGGGCCTCCCCCCCTCACAGGGAAGAATTCCATCTTCACAACCAGTCAAAACCTTCCCTCTTTCCATCTGAAGCCATTCCCCCTTGTCCTGTCACTCCAAAAAAGGGAATATTGTTATTCCCATTTTACAGGCAGGTGAATTGAGGAGCATGAGGAACTGGGACAAGTTCAGACATCCTTGTTAACACATCCCTGTCCCAGAGCCGAGGGAGTTCCACAGGGTCTCCCTGCAAATCTCCATCAACATTCCAAACTGAGCCCAGATACCTGCAGGCTGCTCTTGTCCCACGTGGGAATTGGCTCTCTGTGATCCCAAATCACCCTGAGACCAAACTCAGTGTGAACCCCTGTGGGACACAAAGTCACCGTCCCCAAGGTGGCCACAGCACAGCTGACCATGGCAACCACGAGGCCAATTGCAGACCCGAGAATCCGGCAGCATCTCCCCCTAATTTTGTCCATGGAGCATCACCATAACAACAGCTCCACCAATCCATGCCAGAGATTCAGGCACTTAGCAACCAGGAGCTGCCAAATTGCAAAACAAAGTGAAAAATATGCACAAAGTCTTCCCTCCACGGTCCCACTGGAGAGTGCAGAGCTCCAGCTCTGGTGGGCAAAGCCGGACAGACACCAAAACTTCTCCCACATCCAGGAGCTCTGGAGCCAAGGCATCCTTTGCCCTGCCTGTGGTGTCACTGGAAGGTGAGTTTGGCCTTTGTTTTTGGCGTTCCAGTGTGTGCTCCCCCCTCCCTTGCACAGCAAAGGGAGGGAGGTTCAGTGTGAAGGCAATGCTGGCACATGGGGGCTGTCACCCTGACTGTCACCCAGCCACAGGACCTGCAGGAAGTGCTCTGCCTGAAGGTTTCCAGGTGGGTTTAGCAGCTGTTTCACAGGGGTTAAATCCCCTCAGGTGCCAGCACGGAGTTCAAAGGGAACCCAGGCTGTCCCCAAGGAGTTTGCTCTGCCAGCGGACCTTGTCCCCTGTCACCCTGGCGAGGCAAGTGCAGGGAGGAGATAAGTTGTTTTTTTCAGAGAACAATCCATCTCCCTCCCACTGAGTCATGACAAGCTTCCCCTTTGCAGGCAGTTCACGGGGTGAGCTGGAGGCTGAACAGCAGGATGGGGGTGAGTCAGTGCACCCAGGGCTTAAAGCTGCTTCCTCCCGGGACCAAGGAGCACTGGGGCTGAAGTTCTGGGGGGGGACGTGTCTGAGCAAGCCCAGCAGATGCTTCTCTCTGTCAGAGTACACCAGACACACCAGCAAAGTGCCTGGTGCTTTCCTGCTTGGGCTGGGAGCAGAAATACAGAAATACCCGGAGCACAGAACATCCCATGGGGTTCTCCAGCCCAAACCAGTAAGACCCCAGTTAGCAGGATAAAATCCTGTGGCCCAGGCAGTGCAGGAGAATAAGGGCTTTTCTGAGCCCTTGGCCACAGGGATACATGGATGGATGGATGGATGGATGGGTGGGACAGGAGGAGCCATGGCAGCAGGCTGGCAATATTCGTCAAGAACAGCTTGGGTGGCACCAGAAAGGGACTCCCTCACTGCTGGCTCTGGCAGCCTCAGGATGGTAAGCCAGGATTTGCTGCTTGCCTCGCAGTCTGTTTGCTATTTTCAGCCCAAATGAGGAATCCAGCCCAGCTCTGGCTTCCCAAAACATTGATTCAGGCATAAACTTCAGAGGGCATTAGAGGGGATGATAAATGTGAGAGCGTTTCCAAAAAAGAGAGCCAAGAATGGGCTCGAACAGCAGTGCTGCACACATGCACGGTGGGGCACAGAGAAAAGCACCCCTGAGAGGGCAGGAATGGCAGGGATATGCCCAAGAAAGATCCCTGGCTTAGCTGGGAGCAGAGTGGGTGCAGTCCCACCTTCACACATATGCCGGTGCTTGTGCCAGCCGAGCTCGTGTTGTCTGGGAGCCTCTCCAGCCCACACGAGTCTGTCGAGGCTGCTGGAGCTGATGTTCACCCCACACTGCCTCCTCTCCAGTCTGACATCCCCCACCCTTGCTGTTATAATTAGGGAATTGGAGCAGATGGCAGCAGAGTTAGCTGGAAAGAGGAAAATCTCATCCACAGCTGCCGCTCGCTGCGTGCGAGTCCTTCCCTCCGAGGCAGGTCGGGCTGACAGCTCTGTGATCAGAGGGGAAGCTGCTGGGGCTGGGTGCTGCAACAACATCCCCAAAAGTCTCTCAGCTGGGGGCTGGGGGCTGGGGGAGGGCGCCAGGAACACCGTGGGCACAGGGAGTGAACCACAGCGTGGCCAGAGACCAGGCACTGGTGGCACCGCAGGGACCACGGGCTGGGCTCCCTCCTCCCCGCTGCCCCCGAGGGGCTGGGTGAGCTCCTGGAGGTCTGTGCACCTCGGTGTCAGCTCCTGTTTTCATCCCAGCAGGCTTTAGGGAAACCTGCACTGGAATAAACCACTGCTCTAGTTTCCTCCCTGCCCAGCAAACGCTCCCAACAACTGCTCTGTGCTGCTTCTCCCCGGGCACAAACAGAACTGGTGCAGGCAGGACACACAAGGACCTTGCCCCTTCCTTCCCTGCCAGCAAACATCCGTGTGTCAGCAGCAAAGGGCAGAGAGAAATTCCTGGAGGTAAGACCTGGCAAAGCCTCTCAGGACTGGCTGCATCCCAGGGAAAACCCTTGGCATCCCAGGGATAGCACAGGTCCTGCTCTGGGCTGTGCAGGGGAGGGGAGATGGGCTTTCAGGGTGCCCAGGATGTGTTTTGTCTGGTGCTGAGGCATCTGCCCAGAAGAAAACCACCAGTGCCCAGTGGAGGCAGCTCCCTGCAAGGCAGGGACTGGGGAGAATCTCCAGCACAAGCCTCTTCCTTGCTGAATTCACCTGTATTAGTTCATTAGTGCTGTGATTCCCCAGGCAATAAATGCTTTAATGGCACATCGAGTCCCTCCTGCTCGAAACTGCAGCCCTGCTGTCCCAAGAGTCTGACCCCCTCTGCCCTGACAGGCTGCAGAGAAACTTTCCTGCTGCCTTCTTCTGGCTGGAAGAGGCTCAGGATTCCTTCCAAGAGGTGCTGAGTGCTCGGTGGGAGCTCCACAGCTCTCGGCCTCATCCTGCCCTTGGCTGGTCCAGTTTTCTGAGGGCTGAGCCCCCCCACAGTGAAATCCCTGGGAGCCAGGGGCTGCTCAGCTCAGCATCCCACCCACAGTGTCACAGGAGGGCTCCGGGGCTGCTGATGTCACCAAAGGGCTCTCAGGGCTGTCGATGTCACCAAAGGGCTCCTCCCAGGGCTGTTGGTGCTCTGCTTAAAACCAGAGGGAAATGCTGCCTTTGCAGGAATTTCTAGCCTCGGGGTACAAAGCACGAGGCTGTTCCATCCCCGTGCACCAAACAACTCGATCAGAAGCTTTCCCAAATCTCAGAAAAACAGCTCTGGAGGCTCATCCAGTCGTGGTGCCTCACACAGTCCCGGTGCTCTGCCCCAGAGCGGGGTGCCCTGGCACTGGAGGCTGCAGCAGGTCCGGGCAGAGATCACCCTTCCCCAGGCTCCAGCAGCATCCAAGGGGCCTCAGAGCAGGACTTCAAAGGGCTCCACGTGTCCCGTGCCAGATGGAGCAGGCTGGAAGTGGCTGGAAGTGGTGGGTGGGGTGGTACATGTGCGACCCCACGAGGGCACAGAGCCAGAGCAGCCCCGGGGACGATTCTGAGATCAGAGCAACCCCAGTGCTGAGCTGTGCCCTCCCCTCCCCTGTGCCTTGGAGACATCCAGCACTGCCCCACCATCTGCCAGCACTGGCATTCCTGCAGCCCAGCCACTGATGCCACTATTTTTGACTAAGTAAGGCAGTTCCAGGAAAAAAAAAAACAACATAAATTGAAATACAGGTTTAAGGCAGGACTGTTCTGGATAAATCTGCTCTCTTGTTGTCTCACAGATTTAATCAATTAGCACCACAGAAGAGGTCTGCATTTGCAGATGCTGGGGCTGGTTCTCCTTGTGTTCATGCTGCTGCCAGTCGGGAATCAAGTCCACAAAACTACAGAGAGCAAGAGGAAAATACCAGTTGTGTTGCCCAGCACACAGCCTTCACTTGCTGGGTTTAGAGCTCCTCAGAAGCCCCTGGGGTATAACCAACTTATTTATAGCTGTTTACTTACTAAACACACACAAGGGAAGGCCAAATGTCAAGGCACTGCTGCAACTGAGCTGGGCCCTGCACATCACACACGGGGATGCTGGGCCTGCTCGGGAGCTGGGGATGGAGCAGAGCCAGCCAAGGAATGTGGGTCCTGCCTGGAAGCTGGTGCTGCTTGTAACCCCCCACCCCAAACATCTGGGAACCCATCACCTCCTGACTGGGGGGTCACCTGTCCCAGGAGTGCAGTCCCCATTTATCTGCCTGTACAGATGATCTCCTCCTTGGGCTTTCATATTTTTAGCCCTTTCACACGAGCAGCTAACAAGGAAATGTCCAAGCCAGGTGTCACACACAGAGAAGAGGTGATGGGGCTCATCCAAGGGCGGTGGGAATGTGTTCCCAGAGCACTGCCTGGGACCCCTCCAAAACTTAGGTGAATCTTGGTGTCACTGCTGCCAAGTCCTTTATCCTCTCCTTATGAAATATTCCAGGGAAATGTGTGCTTCCAGCACAGGCACTGAGGTTTTGCAGGAGGGCAGAGCACCCTCCCCATGCCTGGTGGCCTGAAGGAATGATTTTCCAGGGGCTCTGTCCCCATCCTGCTTTGTGCCGGACCCTGCTGGGAAAGCCCCAGTTGGCATCTCCCACGGGATGGAACACCTTCCAGGCTGGCAGGAGCCTGGATCCAGCAGTGTGCCAGTGCTCCCTGCCCAGCTGGGCAGGGTGGAGCAGGGTGAGCTCCCCGGGATGGAGCAGGCACAGCTGATCAGCCGTGACTCAGCACCGCCCCGAGTGTGAGGAATGAGGGCTGACCCTGTGCCAAGGGGCAAACCCTGCTCCTGGCTGTCACCTGGCACTGCCCAGCCCACAGGAAGCACAGGTGCTCCCAGGCAGGCACAGGCAGGTCCTGCCAGGCTCACAGACCGGGGCTGTGGTTGGTCTGGCTGGCTGTGAGCAGAAGGACGTGGTCCAGGACAGGCACCTGGACATCTGGGTTGGGCCGCCTGTGAAGGGCTGCACATAATCCAAGTGTCCAGGAGTTCTGTTTAGAGGAGGAAAAAGAGGAGCCCAGTCATTTGGAGTCGTGCCAGAGGAGGGTCAGGTTGGATCTCAGGAAGAGGTTCTTCCCCCAGAGGGTGGTCGGGCACTGACCAGGGTCCCCAGAGCAGTGGGCACGTCCCCAAGGCTGCCAGAGCTCCAGGAGGGTTTGGACAATGCTCTCAGGGACAGGGGGGATTTTGGGGTGTCCGGGAGTTGGACTTGATGATCCTTGTGGGCTCTTTCCAATGCAGGATATTCCAGGGGTTTATGGTCTCTCTGGGATGTTTGGGCACATCATCTGGGGTCCAGAAGTGACACAAGTGACACCAGGCAGCCCCCCTGCATGGAGCAGGCCTGGGGGGCCCAGAGCATGGCCCTGGGCAGGCTGTGCTCCTGCAGTCCTGCTCTGGGGAGCAGGATACAAGGCATTTTTCCCTGGGTAGGGGGCAGTCAGCATCATGGATAATTGCAGGAGCCTTTTCCTGGAGAAGGGGCTTTTCCCCTTGTGCCCCGTGTCCCTCTTTGATCCCTTCCTGGCTCTTTTCTCCAGCCCTCAGCTCCTTGGCTGTCCTGTCCCCCTGCTCCAGGCACAGGCAGGCTGTCCCCGGATTCCGAGGCGATCGCGGGAGTTTTTGGAAAATGCTTCCACCTCGTGGTCCTCTGGAGAAACGACTGCCTGGGAAACGCCGGGTTGCTCCCCTGAAGCCCGGAGAGACGCAGAACCCGGGCCGTGCTCTCTGCTCGCTCTGGTGCCTGGGACGTCCCTCTGCTCAGCCCTGGCACTGCCCGGGTGCTGCTGCATCCAGGGACGGGCACGGGCGCATCCCGGGGGATAAGCACGGGCTGTCCCCGGGGCTGAGGAGGAGTTAAAGCACCCCGTGGTCTGTTCAAACCCAGTCCTCCCAGTGCTCCCAGCCCGCGTGTGCTCACACGAGCGCCTGCAGAGCTCAGCCCCGGGTGCCGGAGCTGCCGAACCAGTTCTGCCGGGGGACAGCACCGCCACTCCTGGGTCCCCTCCAAACGCTGCCTGTGCAGGCAGGTGGGGTGGGGAAGGAGTGGAACGGCCTTGAGTGCACGGTGGGAAGCACCAGGCACCTTGTCACTGCACCAGGCAGCCTCCCCTGGCTGGGAAGTGCTGCAGGGAGGGGGATCACAGCCCTGTGGGGGTCCCTGTCCCGCTTCTGCCACCAGCACAGTCTGAAACGCTGGGAAAGGCACTTCTGCTGCATCCTGGGAGATCCCTGATCTCCAATTCTCCAGGAAAAAAACATCAGCTTTCACAAAGATCTCCTGCTAGGACATAGAGGTGTTCATAGAATCACAGAATCCTCAAATAGTTTGGGTTGGAAGAGACCTTGGAGATCACCCAGTGCCACCCCCTGTCATGGTTCCACTGTCCCAGGTTGCTCCAACCTGGCCTTGGACACTCCCAGGGATGGGGCAGCCACAGCTTCTCTGGGCAACCTGTGCCAGAGCCTCCCCACGCTCCCAGGGAAGAATTCCTTCCCAATATCTCACCTGAACCTCCCTTCCTTCAGCTTAAAGCCATTAAAGTTGTTCTGGCTGGGGTTTGTGCAGGATCAGGATGAAACACTTGCAGTTTTCTCCCAGGCCACAACTGTTACACTTCACATTAAACGTTTCTGAGACAAATGATCCCTCTCTTGCAATTCTCAGGCGACGTCTCGTTTCTCCACAAACAGCCTCCTGCCCTGCTGGCAGGTGGATTTTGGAGAAACCACTTAAAAACCTGGCAGAGCTTTCTTTCCCCACATGCTGCTACAGGAACCAGGTGGGCCTTTGTGAGAACACTGGGATTTAGGGCGGCTGAAACATCCCCAAGGATGGATTAACTGTCCCTCCTTTCTTCCCTCCGTGGAGCTCGGCAAGTGCTGTAGAAATCCAGCTCAGAATGTGTATTTTAGAGGATGTAACCCCTCTTTTCCAAACAGTTTTCAGTCTCAATATTAACTGCAGCTGAGCTGTCCTGCAGCTTGCAAGGCTGTGAACCCCCTGCAGGAAGGGATGTTCTGCTCACCTGTGCCTGCCCAGCAGCAAACACAGCCTGACCACATCCCTGATCCTGTGAACATCACATTTCCCCCCCCCCCCCACACACTCCAGCCTTGCAGGAACTCACCACCCTGCTCATCCACATGCTGGGGTGACCTGCCCCTGGGCAGCAGCACCAGAAATCCCTGTTTGTCAGCAGTTCTCCAAGTTCCTGGGGCTTTGCCAGGTCACCAAGGTGTTTAACTCCAGCCAGCAGTGCCCCAGGTCCAGAGGTGCTGCCGAAATCTTCCTCCTGTGCATCAAACAAATGGCAAAGTCCTCAGTTCCCACACAGAGAATGGGATGCTCTTGCAGCCTCGGGGTCTACTGAGGAATAAAACACATAGAAGGAATTCTCTGCCACCCTAAGGATCTCCCCTGCCCAAAGAGAGGTGAGTGGGTGTTTGCTGAGCTTAGTTTTGTAGCAGTGGTGGTGTAAAGTGATGATGTTTTTAGTAGTTTTTGCTTTTATTAAAAAACAAAGTCCACGAAGATGGCAAATCCATTTGTGCAAAACACACCCTCTAATGCCAGGGAGAGGAGCAGAGTGCCATGGCAGTGCTGCAGTGGGGTGGCAGAGCGGGATCAGAGATGGGAAGTGCCCTCACACCCTCACTGAGGTGGCAGCTGCTTCCCCACAGCCAGGAAAGGGGCTCCCCATCCCTGATCCTGTGGAGACTCTGCACAGAAGTGACATCCCTGCTGTCACAGCCAACACCACACACACGGCAGAAACCTTTCAGAAGACACAACCAGGCTGCTCGTGTCCCATTTGTGCTCACACAATCCCTGACCCAGCCTCAGCTTGAACAGTCTGCGGAGTGAAAGCCATTCCCGGGAGGAATCGGGAATTAATGCAGCAGAGTGAGCAAACCTGCAAAGCACAATACGTGTGCTTGGAAATGGTGGTACCCAAGAGACACAGCGGGGCTCCTTGTAATCACACAGGGCTGGACTCATTTCTCCTGTTATAAAGGACCTCAAATTTTGCAAGAAAAGTGGTTTTGGTTGCAGGGGGAGCTTTCCCAGCGGGACTTGAGTGAAACTCGGCGGCTCCACCGGTGTTTGCAGAGAGCCTGGGAGAGCAGCCCCGCACAAACGCTGGATTCTCCCGCTGCCACCGCTTTAGACATTCGGCTTTCACCCGGCAAGATCGATCCTGCACGGGGCCGACAGGTAACAGGTAGGCAGGGTTTGAAGAAGGCTTATAGCCGGCTTCCTTTTCCCGGGAACACAACGCGGGGAGAGGCATCTTTAAAGGCAGGCAGGACACGGCCCCTGCTCTCCTGGCCGGGGCTCAAGCGAAGATCGCTCCCCGTTAATGAGAAGGAAGTCGGGAGCGGCGGGATCGGGAAGCGCTTTGTTCAGCCCATACGGCCAGTTGGCACGTCGGGACCTACCGGGGGTTAATCAAAAGGCGGTGAGAAACCTGCCAGTCGCCATACGAGCCGCCGTCCCGAGGAAATTAAAAAATCAGGCACCATATGCCGCGCGGCCCCGGGGAGGGAGCGGAGCGTCGGGAGCGGCGTCCGCATCTGCCCGGGGCGGGTGCGCTCCGGGCCGGGAGGGAGGGAGGGAGGGGGGTCCGGCACCTCCTGCCCCCGCCCTCCCGGGCAAGGACAGCGCCGGGGAAATGAGGGGAGCCGAGGGGAAGGATGACACATGTTCAGCCCGGCCCAGTGGCAGAGCAGCCGGCGAGGCAGAGCCAATGGCTGCTTTTCATGCTCAGTGAGTCCGTCCACCTCCACCCCCCTCCCCGGGTCCTTAAGTTGCAGCTTTTAACTACCTCGGTGTTCAAAGCAAATATGATGCTCAGCGTGAACAGAAGGAAGAGCCTGCTGACAGGTAGACAGCATGGACACTGATCCCGGCAGGGCCGGCTGCTGAGAGAGGTACGTGCTTTCCAAGGCAGGGATCCGAAAGCAATCACATTTGGGATGCAAACTCGGAGCAGACTTTAATTTTCCAGCAGGGGGAATATGGAAATCTGGCTCGCTCGAAATGATTCATCTCCCCCCCCGCCCCGTTCCCACCACCGCCACCTCCCCTCCCCCTGCGTCCTCTCCCCATCCCTCCCAGCACAAACGCTTCGCCGCAGCCTCTCCATCCCGGTACCTCCGCCCTGGGAGTCCTGGCGCTCCCCGCTAAAACCGGGAGCGGAGGTTTAAGCGGGACCTGGGGACAGGGTGGTCCCCGCGGGGTGGGTGGGCTCGGGAGCCGGAGCAGGGGCAGGTTGGCTCGTGCCAGAGGCTGAGCGGGGATCCCGGCTGGCAAGAACCATCCCTGGGGAGCCGGCACGGCCCTGCCCGGCTCACGGGAGGCAGCCGGGGGCTCTCCCGAACGGCCGCTTTTCCCTGACAAGTGTCAGAGCCCGGCGCTCCCAGCGGAGGGAGGGGAGGGCAGGGGGGAGCGGTGGAGCAGGGCCGTGGCAGAGTTAAGCTCCCCTCTCCAAGGGCTTTGTGCTCAAAGGCGACCCTGACCCAGCCCTGCGTTAATCTCACCCATGTCCCCTGCCCTGGTCTGGGGAGAGGGGAGGGGGAGGCCTGGCCCAAGGATGTCTCTTCCAGGCACTGTTGCTGGTTGTGTGAGCCCTGGTTGTGTTTGCTGATTCGGGGGAGACCCTCTCCTTTGGCTGGAGTGTGTCCGACCTCTGCGTGGCTGTTGCAGACAGAGAATCCCCCCACACGTCTGGGTGGCACCTCTGGGGAGGCAGAGGGAGGTGGGGGTGACACTGGTGTGACAAAGCCCCTCCTCTGGTGGCAGAGGAAAGTGGCTTCTCTCGCGTTACCGTGTGGGAGGTGTCGGGACTTGCTGCTCCCGGGATTTCTGTGCGATTCCTTCTCACGTTTATAAACACAGAGCTGTTTTCTCAGGCACATCCAGGAGAATTAAAAAGGGGGGAGTTGTGGGGATCCTCCAGCCAGAGCTAGCAGGATCTCCCTGCCTCCTGGGTAGCTTGGAAGAACTTTGATGGGCTTGAGAAGAAGAGGGGAGCCGTGGTGTGCATCCCCTGAGCTCAGCTTTGCTCTGCCCCACCCCGGGGATGGACACAGGGCAGAGTCCTGAGCCAGGGCTGCTCTCAGCGGCCCCGTTTCCCATTTCCACCCTCCCTGCTGTCGGAGGTGATTCTTGCGTCTGTGCCGGTATAAACATTGTCGAACAAATCCTTCCTGGCGGTGATGCCATCAGGTGGCGCTTGGGAATAGGCAGCGTCGCTGTGGGACTCTGGAGAGGGAACACTTGTTGCTGTGAGCTGCACATTGACAGGGCACGGGGAGACGGGGCACCCAGAGCCACTGTGAGCTGCACATGGCACGGGGAGCAGGGAGATGGGACACCCAAAGCCCCTGGGAGCTGCGCATGGCACTGGGAACAGGGAGATGGGACACCCAAAGCCCCTGGGAGCTGCACAAGGAACAGGGAGATGGGATACCCAGAGCCACTGTGAGCTGCACAGGGAACAGGGAACAGGGAGATGGGATACCCAGAGCCACTGGTCATCCAAGGTCACAGCTCTGGAGGTGACACCGAAAAAGAGGAAAGACCTTTTGCAGGTGCTGGGAGGGATGTGGAGATGGGAGCATAAGCATGGAAAGCTTTTCCTCTCAAAGCTTTTCCTCTCTGCAAAGCTTGTTTTTAATTATAGACTATTTCAGGTTTAGGGATGTCTGGCGTGTGACTTCAGCCCTGTCACCTCCGTGGTTCTGTCACAGTGTGACACAGGTCTCGGAGGGAGGCTGCCCAAGGTAAAAGTTTCTGTGCAGTCTGGAGAGCTCTTGGACTCTCAGGAACACTTTTATGGTCAGCCAGATGTGTTCAGGGCAGAGCAGAGTGTTCCCCTGTCACCTCATAAACCCGCTGCTCCTGTGTGGGGCTGCCCCAAACCAGCCTGAACCGTCCTGAAGGGCTGATTAGAACCAGGCTTAGGGAACCACCCATCCCAGGGCACAGAGTTCACCAGGAGGGCCCACACTTAGCAAGGGCCTGTGCAAAGCAGCCAGGAATGGCTGTGGGTACACACAGTGGGGCACAGTGCTGCCCAAACTCACCTGGTCCATCCCAAATCCCACCTCTGTCAGCCCCGGGGCTTGGGGGCTGTTTCTTTAGGGAGCTGCTCATCACTTCCAGGGTCAGAGAGGGTTTGCCAACCCCCCCCCCCCAGGGCCTACACAGCCCAGAGCACAGCCCAGCCCTCCTTCCCCTCAAGGATAACCCTCCCACTGACTTCAAAGCCAAGGCAGCTCGAGAGGACAAAGAGGAGCATTGTGGCTGACAGCGCTTGGGGACACCCCACACAAGTTGTTTGCGGAGATCCCAAATCCAAGAGCATTTTTGCAGCTTGGCTTAAGTGTGCAGAGAGCAGGCAGAGCCGAGGAGGAAAAGAGCTGCTCGAACTAAAGTAAGAGCATCCACGTGGGGGTTTGCATCCAGATTCACTCCATTAGATCCGGCGCAACTTCCACACGGAGACGAAAAGCTCAGGTGCAATCCCAGCTCGGAGGCTGCGCCAGGAACGGGGACCTGGGCGCAAGAGGCTTCAGCAGCAGCTGAACCGGCGCCTTTGGGTGCCCTCGGCGTGGTGCAAAGCACGGGATGAGGCTGCTCCCGGCTCGGCTCCCGCGGCTCTCCCGCCTGCCCGTCGTGCCGGGCGGCTCATCCCGGGGGTGGGAGCGGCCGCAGGGCTCTCTGTGGAGCCGGCGTTCGCAGCCCCGGCTCCGGCACAAGGGAGCACGTCCCCTGTTAATCAGCATTTAATTAAAGGACATGCTGACATTTGGAAATCAGAAACAAGTCTCCTGTGTGGGCTGCCTCTCTCCGCCGCTCGCCTCTTCTCTGAATCACTCCCTGACATTTTGCCAGATTAGGATGTGACTCTCTCTCTCTCTCTCTCTCTTTCTCTCTCTCTCCTTCCTTATAAAAATAAATTGAAAAGGAGAGGCAAAGCCAGCGCTGCTCCTGAGGGAGAGGACACAGGGGATGGGGCTCCCGTTATTCCTGGTCCTCCAAAGACCCTGATGTGGGGTAGGACAGGGATGCTGAGGCGGGGGGTACTCACCGTGTCCCCGCGGGGCAACTGGTTCTGCCTCTCCAAAACCACTCGGAGAGCCGTGCAGGCATCTCGGCTCCCACAGCAGCCCGGGGCCGGGGGACGGGGCTGAGGGAATCACAGTGTGGGTGCTCGGCAGGGAAACAGGGAGTCCCTTGGAGACTTGGAGAGCTTGGGTGGGGAAGGAGGGAAGGACAGGGATGGAGAGACCCTCGGAGTGACCCCGCTCCCAGCGTCACTCCGGGCGCCAGGCTGGGGGCAGGGGGTGAGCCCTGGCTGGCAGCACACAGGGACGGGACAGCCGGGCTGGGGGGGCCTCTCCCCACGGACCCCAGGCGGGACCCTCCTTTTCCCTCAAATTTCCATTCACCAGCCACCCCCCCGCAGTGAAACCCCCCCCCCCGTGCCCGCCACGTCCCCCCCCTGTGTACCCTCCTGTGCACACGCGGTGAGCCCGGCGTGGACCCCACGTGTCACCCCCCGGGTGTCCCTCTGTTCCCCCCGGCGAATCCCCCCGTGTACCCCACGTGTCACCCCCCGAGTGTCCCTGTGTACCCCCAAGTACCCCCCGGTGAATCCCTGCGTGTCCCCCCGTGTATCCTCCTTTTAAGCCACATGTACCCCCCTTGCGCCCCCCGCGTGTCCCTCCCGTGTCCCCCCCGTTCACTCTCTGCGTGTCCCACCCCCCGATGCCGCCACCCCCGCCCCCCAAACCGGCCCGGGCATAGCGGGGCCGGGGGTCCTTTCCCCTCCCGGCCCGGGGACGGGGGGTCCCCCGGCTCGTCCCTCCGCCCACCCCCGCAGGGTCCCACCGTGGTGTCCCCCCCCTCCTCCCGCACCTTCTGCCGCGCTGAAACGGGGCCAGCGAGTCTGTTTATCTGCTCGCCCGTTCCCGAGCTGGGAAATGCAAACAGCAGCGAGCACCGGGGGAGGGGGGGATTGGGGGGAACCCTCACCGTTCGCTTCCCCTCGGCTGCTCATTTCAACCTTCTTTCAAGCAGAAATTACTCACATTAATCAGGAGTGGGAATGTGTTTGCAGCCCTGCAGATTTGGCAGCGCGGAATCAAATTCCATCAGTAGCAGCAGGAGGACGGGAGCCTGTATCTGCTGTGCACAGCCTAATAGAGCCATTGCCGGGGGAAATTGGATCCGAGAGCTCCCCTAAATTAATCTACCCTTTAAAAAAATGCCAAGAGATCTACATGACAAATGAGCGCTTGCAACGGAAACAGATGCAAACACCCAGCGCATCACATGGGGCTGGAGCTGCCCCGGGGCCGGCAGCTGCGGGGGGGAGAGGGGCACAAAAAACCTCCAGCAACTGGGTCCCTGGACCTGCAATCCGGGTGGGGAGAGCTGCGGGAACAGCAGAGAGGAGCAAAACTCTTAACAGATCATTAAAGGCTCACGGAAAGGAAGGGAGGGGGTGTTGTCCCAAATCTGGGTTCTTTCACCCAGTGTGCAAGAAGCTGATCCACACACGGGGTTGAGGTGTTTGATTTATTCACAGCTCTCTGCAGAAGGGGGTGCTGGGGGGTCACCCAAACTCTGAAATAATCACAGACTGGTTTGGGTTGGAAGGGACTTTAAAGATCACCCAGTGCCACTCCTTGCCATGGGCAGAGACATCTCCCACTAGCCCAGGTTGCTCCAATCTGGCCTTGGACACTTCCAGGGATGAAGCAGCCACAGCTTCTCTGGGCAACCTGTGCCAGGGCCTCCCCACCCTCCCAGGGAAGAATTCCTTCCCTATATCTAACCTAAATTTCCCCTCTGTCAGTTTGAACCCCTTACTCTTTGTCCTGCCACTCCAGTTCCTGAGGAACAGACCCTCCCCAGCTTCTTTACAGCCCCTTCAGGTGCTGTGAGGTCTCCACACAACCTTCTCTTCTCCAGGCTGAACAGCCCCAGCCCTCTCAGCCCATCTCTGTCCAAAGCCCCTCTCCTGCTCCCCAGGATCGGTGCCGGGGGCTCGGAGCCATCCCCAGTACGGGCCCCAGAGGTGCCATGGGGCAGCCAGGAGAAGCCCAGCGAGGCAGAGCCAGGGCTGTGGGGCAGCAGCAGGTGCTGCCAGGCTGCTCCCACCACCCCCCCACCGTGGCAGGGGGGAAATCAGGGCAGGGGGGGGTCCTGGGGTCCTGACTCCATGCCGGGGGTTGGGGCGCAGCTGCCACGGTTCCTCTGCTGTAATAGAGCTGCTGCTGCTGCTGCTCCAAGGTGATTGCTGCTTTATTGGCTTATTTTTAGTCGTGTGGCCGCATTGGGAGCAAGATGGATGGGGCTTGTCTTGCCTTGGGAGAGACTTTTGTTGCAGCAGGAGCCCGGGCACGAGGCGGGAGCGACTGCTCTGAGAGCTGCCTTGGAAACGGAGGGAGTGAAGCTCCCCAGGGCAGGGAGGAGCTCTCCAGCCCCCCATTCCTGCCCCAGGAAGGGTCTGTAGGGTGGGCATAGAGGGGCCAGGCCAGGTGTGTGGGCTGCTTGATGCTGGGCAGTTACCTCCAGTGGAGGATCCCCAGTTGTGGGGGGTCCCACCGACACATGCGGTGGGAAAATCCAAGGACCCACGTGGTGGTCAGGGTCTTGTCTGCCCTGAGGGTCTCCCATTCCAGGAGTCTGTCTTCTCACAATCAGACAGCAGGAATGCTGCTGGGCCCATCTCCAGGAGATGCCCCCTGGCCAGGGCTGATCCCTGGAGGGGAGGGCAGTGCCCTGCTCTGTGTCCGAGCTCCGTGTGCAAGTTGGGTTTGCAACCCAAGTGGAGTTGCATGATGGCAACTGGGAAAATAAATCTTTCTCGGGTGAGTTTTGCTCCCTGATCAGATGTGCTGCCGGGGGGTTTTGTTGCAGGAGGTTTGTTCTGTTGCCTACAGAAAATCCAGGGCCGGGTGTCAGGATTTTATGGCGACGGGAAAGCGAAAACACCCGGGGAGCTGGATGAGGAAGAGTGTGACCTTGTTTAAAGGATCAGGAGTGTGTGGACAGTGTGTGGCAATAATTGGGTGTCTCTGTGTCCCCCCCAGTCCCATGGGGATGGGTGTTGCCCAGGGAGCAGAGCCTGAGCACCCAAGCTCGTGTGCCCTGGTCCCGTGGCTGCTCCTGGAGTGGTGGGAACTGTGGCCAGCGAGGCCACAGGGAATATTGATTGGTTTTCCAGTGTAACCTGACAGAGCCTATTCTGCTGATGTAATGAAGATGGATGATCCCATCCTCCCTCACTGGTGCTTTGGGGAAAGGGAAAATTATTTTCTGCATCCTGGAGGGATGTGCCACAGTCCTCCTGTACCTCAGCTCATTTCCACTGCTCCTGCTGGTTTTCTCTGCTTTCCATCCTCGTGGTTCTCTGCCTTCCCGTGTCCCAGCACTGCACTGTCTCATCCCACCACATGGATCTGGTGCTCAGGCTGGGGAGCAGCTGAGCCTGGCCCAGACCATCAGGGGTGCAGACCTTGCTGCTGGGATGAGCTGGGAGAGGGCTTGTTGCGGGTGGAATTCCTTTTCCCGTGGTGGAAAGCTCTCCCACCGGGCCTCACCACAGCCAGAGTCCCGATCCAGCCTCGCTCCACAGCTCACCTCTCCCTCCTCCTCCGCCTTTGCTCCGTGTCTCCTGTTCTTCCTTTGCTTCCCCCACCAGTGTCCGCCTGCACGTGCGTCTCCTCCTCGGGGCTGAGGCAGCCCAGCAGCCCTGGGCACCCCAGCTGCCAGCCCAGCTTGCTGCAAACACATCCCACCTCCCACACACGGGCAGATCTCCCACTGGTGAGCCCAGTTCCTGAGCCCCAGAGCCTCATCTCTGGACCTGTTCAATGCCAAGTGAGGTTGATGAGCTCCTTCCACAGCCTGAGCTGAGCGTTTGGGAAAGTGCAGCCTGACCAGCAGTGATGAATCCACCTCTCTGCTGTGACACCAGGCTCGAGCACTCACATGGCACAAGGCACTTATGTACAGTCATAAAAGTGATTTAAAATTGGACGGGGGTTTAAAAGAAAAAAAACCCCGAGCTCACCAATTCCCGGGTCTGTATTTCTTCTCGTAGCCTTTACCCTCCGGGTTTCATGTTTTCAGGCTTTTCTCAACAAACAGCACAGTTGGAAATGCTACAGTGTTTTTCTATCAGAGCTGAGAATCCTCCAGAATCACGGGGCTGTGGGAAGAAAGAGAAGTACCAACTGCTGGAATGCACGAGGTGTGATCTCCAGAGCCGCCAGCACCTCTGCAAAGGAACCATCCCTGCTTCAGGAGTCTGCTGAGTCTCATTGCTGTCCTCTGCCAGATCCAAACCCCAGCATTTCACAGACCTGGCATTCCAGGTCTGCCCCAATGCCCGGCACCTCCCTCACTTCCAGCTGAGCATCCATCCCGGGAAAACACCCAGTCGTGGAACAAAGATTTCCAGGGATGCAGAGAGCCAGTGATAACCACAGCCCACGTGTTAAACCTCTGAGCCTCTTAAGGCTGTTTTTGGGTGGGATCTCTGGCGTTCCAGCCAAGTTCTACGAGGGGATGAATAAATTCTTGTAAAACCAAGGGGAAATAATCCTGTAGCAAACACATGGCACCTTTTCGGCCTCATGAGTCCACTTGGATATTCATGGCAGGGCAATTACTCTTTTGCCCAGCTCAGGGAACTAATTTCCTAAGTAGTACAACTCCACCAGGAGAGGAGAGCTGGTCAGGGAGTTAGGGAGGAGGGGAAACCACAGTGCTCAGTGATTTTGAATTAAATACTTTAAAAATAAGGCACCCCAAGCACCTGCCTGTCGCTGGAGGCAAACAATGAACGCAACAATGAACTTTTTGGTGGCCTGGGTGGCATTTTTGTAGTGGGGTCATTTTGGGGAAGAGCTTTGGAGGGTCCAGGTTGCCGGGAGCACATCCACGTGTTCCACAGCCACCTTTTCCTCCTGCTCCCAGCAGACAACTCCAGCCAAACATCTGGCAAAGCTGTGGCCCGTGGCAGGCCGGGCTGACAGTTCCTGGGAGATCAACCCCCCGAGCACCATCCCTTGGTGGGAGCTCACTCACAAAGGCAAGAAAACGGAAGCAAATCTTACATGACACATTTATTTTTGTCATCTATTTATTAGCTCAGAGCAAAAGTCCTGCTGCGCTGCATTCTGGGGATTATGCAAATGAGGGACATCAAGACAATTAAAAAAAAAGAAGCCCAAGTGAGCACAATGTCAGAGCTGGAGCAGATGCTGAGGGGCAGCACAGCCCCCCCCGACCGCTCCTGGTCTGCTCCAGATCCAACATATCACCCCATCCAAACCCTCCCCGTGTGGACAACCCAGCCAAGCAGCTCATTAGGCCCAGCAGTTAATGAGCTGCCCAACACACCTCCCAGGGTGTTGCCCTCATCTGTATCCCCATCCCTGTTCAGGGGGAGGATGTGCAGGATGGACCCTGCCCCGAACTCCTCCCGTCACAGGTTTTACCTCGATCGCCGCGGCCAAAATTAACAGTTAGAATCGGATTTAAGGGGTCGTTTAGGGGGCTGCCCACAGGGCAGAGAGCAGGGAGGGTCCTTGTCCCCCCAAAAAGGACCTCCTGTGTCCCCACGGGGAGCAGCCCGGTGGAAGGTGAGGTAATGCCGTGCTCCTGCCGGGTCGGGCGCTGCCACGGGAGGAGGATCTGGCGCCCAAGCCTGGCTAAATCCCCACTGAATCACCCGTTGTTACACTGACAGCTCGGGATTTAGGAGAGCTAAAGTGGATGGATAGCAATGAGCTGCGGGAGGAAAAGAAGGAAAAAAAAAAAAGGTCCCAAATCCGACTTGTCTTTACTTTGCTTTGCCAAGCCCCGGAGGACTCGGGATGTGTGTTTGGGATTTAATCCTGTCTGAACCCCTCTAGTTTGAGACAGAGGTGGAGGGAGAGCTTAAGGCGGCTGAAGTGCATGTCGAGAGCTGCTCCCAAGGACAGCTCCTGCCCCGGCTGCTCCTGGAAGCGGGAAAGCGTTTCCCAAAAGCCTGTGGAAGAGCACAGGCAGGCTGGCGCTGGGAGACAGGCAGAGACGCAGGGAACAGCCAGGGAAACACGCTCGCATCCCCACTCCGCTAATTACACTCATTAGGGAAGGAATGCTGCCTCCGATTTCCAGCTCCACCAGCTATTTTTAATCCCCCTGCCTGCTGAAAGCGCGCACCGGAGACCTCGGGTGGGTTTTTTTTTTTTTGGTTTTGTGGTTTTTTTTTTCTTCTCTTGCTGGAAACGGGGATTTCTCCTCCCAGGTCAGAGGCTCTTTTGTGTCTGCTTGGCTGGGAGACGGGGCCGGAGACAAAGCAGGAAGGGAGAAAAGAGGGAGAGAGGCGAGCCGGGGCGAGCCGGCATCCCTGCCCCGGGGAGCGGGATGCGGGAAGCTGGAAGGGATGCAGAGGAGTGCGCGGCTCCGGTGGGGAGAGATAATTTATGCACAACCTCAGCTCGGGGTTGCGGGCGGCCGTCCCCAGCCGGCGTGGGAGGGAGGGAGGCCTCTCCCCATCGCCCCTTCACCCGCCTCCTCCCGCCCCGCAGCCACACACAGCCACACAATCCCCTCACAATTAGGAAGACACCTATTCAGCACCGCTCTGGCATCGCTGGGCTTTTGTTCCTTCTCTTCTCCGCTGGCAAAGCTCTCTCTCCCTTCCCTCCGCTCGGCTCTGAGCAGCGCCCGGCGGTTCCTTAAGTTGCTTTTTCATAATCTCCACCAAAGAATCGCCGGAGTCCCGCGGTTGAGGCTGCAGGAGGAGAGAGAGGAGGAGGGGGAGGCCAAAAAAAAAAAAAAAAAAGGAGGAAAAAAAGTAAGACGGCGTTTTTTTTTTTTTCTCTCTCTCTCTCTCTTTCTTTGTCTGGAGTGTTGCCTGGAGGAGTTGTGCGTGTGAGGGTGAGCGGGAGCACTGGCTGGGATGGGATGGGCGAGGAGCACACGCAAACCACCCGCAGGCACCTGCACCCCGCGCTCCGGGAGTGTTACCTGTGCAGCGTCCTCGGGGATGCCTCTCTAGGAGCATCCCAGAGCAACCCGAGCCCTTTATCCCTCGGTGGCGTGGGTCGGAAATGCGTTGGTGCATGTGGATGTGCAGATTTCAGCCTGTTTGCAGTGTTGTAGCTGAGGGGTGGCACTGGCTTGCTGTAGTTCTGTTCCTGTGGATGTAGTGGATTAGCTGGGAAAATTTAAATTCTCTTTGCTTTAAGTGAGAATAATCACCAAGTTGTCAAAATGCATCCCTACATGAAGGTCTGTGAGGGGGTGTGTGTGTATATTCGTGTATATTTGCATTACTTATGTTGACACAGAATTACATGCAACACATGTTAACGTTCTTATCGGCTAAATTACACGTGAGCTCATTAACTGTTGGATTCCAGTGCTGGAATGAGTGTTCCTGTACATGAATATGTGTTTGTGTAATGATAGATGATATCAGATATGTAAAACTTGTTGTATATGGTAAGTTTTTTTGTCTTACCCAAGTGGCAGCCGTGTGAGGGGGGCGGGTTGTGGGACCGGGGTGTGTGTGTGTGTGCAAACACTTTGGCATTGTTTAGAGGGGGTATAAAACCCGTGGATCAGCTCCTGTCTGCAGGTAAAAGAAACTCTGCCTGGTGCAGAGGTGCATTTGGGTTTCTGGAGGGCAAAGAGCGGATTTGGGAGTGCCTGCGCCTCGCTGAACCTCCCCGAATCCTGCGAGGAGGTGCCGGTGTGCTCGGCAGAGCCGGGCGTGCCGTGGGACTGCAGCCGAGCAATCCTTCCTTCCCCTGGCTGCAAACTTGCGGCTCCGACAGCAGCGCTGGCATTGGACACATGGAGAGGGAGGCTCTCCGGGTCCTCTCCGATGAGGTAATCCCGAAGAAAGATAAGGGAAGTGGTGCATGTGTTAACCTGAGCGGTGATGTCAGCGAGGGGAAAGGAGATTATTTGCTCGGAGGTAGGAATTGCCTTGATTTCGGTGTCTGATTCCCGCCGTTATTCCGGGAGTGCCAGGGTACCCTCACCAGGGTGAGGGGGTTCTGAGGGCTGGGGGGGGTTTCTGGGGAGCCCAAATGGGTCGCAGTGGCTCGTGCAGTGATTTCAGCACTGTGTGTGTGTGTGTGTGTGCCAGTCCTGCTGCACTCACGTGTCTGGGCTGCGATAGCCCGTTAAGGAGGAGGAGAATTTTCCTCTGCCAGAAGCTTCAGCGACAGAGAGGAGAGGGGAAGGTGGCAGAGCCTCCAGACCCCCCTCCAAGGAGCGGGCTGGGGGTGCCCAGAGGTGCCCAAGCGATGTCCCCTCCTGGTTTTTGCAGACGTCTGTGTGTCCCCAGGGAGTGGTGGCAGACCTTCAGCAGCAGGGCTGGGTGGGACCAGGGCTGGGATGGCTCCAGGCAGGGGGAACAGGCTCAGGTACAGGCTTGGGACACCTCCACACTGCGTTTATGGGGTTGGTTTTCCCTCCAGGTGTGGCTGTGCCTTGGTGGGGGAGCAATGGGACCCCAGGGCCCTGCCCAGCGGGGTGAGAGCAGTGGAGGAAACGCCTCCAAAGCAGAAAAGAGGCACTTTTCTCCAGCAGGATTTCTCCCCGTGCTAATGGATGTCACATTAAGGCACGAGCCTGCAATGACTTGTCAGCAGAACATGATAAATGGCTGGAAACAGGGACCAGCAGGGCCGGGAGCAGCCGAAACACAAATCTCTCATGTCTGTCTCACCTTGGGCCTGACACCCAGGATGCATCCATGATGCTCCCACCCCCTCTCCAGCTGTACAACCTGCCCCTAGGATGTTCCCTCTCCAGGGGCTGATCCATGTGCTGTGTCCTATTCCAGCCCCACATTTCCCACACACGGTGCCCTTGCCTTGCCTGTTGCTCTGAGCTGCAGAGCACAGCCCGTGCTCCAGGCTCAGCCCGGGTTTGGCACTCAGGATCTTCCCCACAGCCAGGGGAGAGCCAAACCAAGAGCCAGCTTGGCCTCTCAGTGCCCAGACAGGGTCCTCCAAAACCCAGGATGCAAAACTGTGCAAGGCTTAACCCCCCTGTGCCTCACACTGGTGCAGGATGGCAGCTCCCACGTGGGTAAGACCATCAACCCCCCCTGTTTCCATCCCAACCATCCCAGTTTTGCTAATCCTCCCTGGCCTGCAATGGGGAGCATCAGCAGGGACACACATGGAGGGTCCCCTCAGCCCCACAGCTGCCACCTCTCCCTGCCGCACTGGCCTCCCTCGTGCATCCAGAGGGCAATTCCCAGTGGGAAGCACAGCAGAGGTGCAGCCAGACAGGGTTGCACAGGATGGAATATCTGCCAGGAACCCTCTGTTGCGTGTGCAGGTTGAGTCAGGGGGGCTCTGGGGGTCAGGGCAGCTGCTGGGCAAGTACAGGGGTCACAGTCTGGTCCTGGGTGGGCACAGTTAAACCCTCTTAAAGGGTTAAACCCTCTCTGAGCCCAGTGCAAAGCCATGGTGTGAGTTCCAGATGAGCACTGGCAGCTGTCCCTGCTCCTGTCCCAGGAGAGAGCTGGGGCTGGGGCTGTTTGAGTTTGTGCATGTGATGGTGAAGTCACATGAAAGGGGGTTTGGGGTCTGCTCTGTGGGGGGTGGAAAGGGCACTTTAGCAGGGCCCCTTCCCCCAGCACAGCCTGTCCCTTATGGACTCAGCCTCGACTGACGGCGGTGGGAGATGGGCTGATCTCTTCTTCTCCCCAAGCTTGTGGTCAGGGTGATGTCTCTGAAGTGACTGGACTCACCTGAGAGAGGTTTGAGCCCTTGGAAGTGTCTCCCAGGGGAGCTGAGGTGGCCTCTCTGGTGATGCTCATCCTGCCTTCGCTTTTTATCTCTGGACAAGCGACCCCACACCCTCACAGAGCTCTTCCCTCACCTTCCCCCTCTCATTCCTCCATCTCTTTGTTCCCTCTGCTCTGGTTGTTTCTGATCACTGAACCCTTCAGATGGTGTTTCTCCATTCCCAAGTCCAAGCTGCTGGAGAACCAAGGGGAGCAGTGCTCACCCTCCTCTCCTCACCCTCCTCCTCCTCACCAGGGATCAACCCCTGGGGTGTGTGGGACAGCTCAGATGGAGTCCCCAAATCCCTGCCAGAGTCAGGGCCATTGATCCCCTCATCCCTGCCAGAGCCAGGCCATTGATCCCCCCATCCCTGCCAGAGCCAGACCATTGATCCCCCATCCCTGCCAGAGCCAGGTCCATTGATCCCCCAATCCCTGCCTGAACCAGGCCATTGATCCCCCCATCCCTGCCAGAGCCAGACCATTGATCCCCCATCCCTGCCAGAGCCAGGTCATTGATCCCCCCATCCCTGCCAGAGCCAAACCATTGATCCCCTCATCCCTGCCAGAGCCAAACATTGATCCCCCATCCCTGCCATAGCCAGGCCATGATCCCACCATCCCTGCCATAGCCAGACCATTGATCCCCCATCCTACCAGAGCCATGCCGTGAATCCCCCATCCCTGCCTGAACCAGGCCATTGATCCCCCATCCCTGCCAGAGCCAAACCATTGATCCCCCATCCCTGCCTGAACCAGGCCATTGATCCCCCTCCCTGCCTGAGCCAGACCATTGATCCCAATCCCTACCAGAGCCAGGCCATCCCTCACCAGCCCTGTGCGGCGCCAGCAAATGCAGACAAACTTCCTCCCCCCACCCCCGGCTCCTGCAGTGTCTCCTGCCTCCCAGCCCAGACTTAATTACAGCTGGGGCTGTGGGAGCTGAAATATCTGTGCCCAGGAATGTGCTGAAAGGCCCGGGAGGATCTTGTTAGCGAGTGACTTACCTGGATTCCCGAGCTGAGCTTGCCCTCCCTTAATGGGCTCTGTGGCAAAGCGATGGTGAGAGTGTGCAGGGACAGATCTGGGTCATTACCTCGCCCCTTCCCTCCCTGCCCCTCTCATCCCTCCACCTGGAAATAAATCCAGAGGAACCAGGGATGCTCTGCCACGTGCAGAGGGGTTTGGGGTTCAGCAGGGCTGTGACCCAGGACACACAGCTCATGGTCTTGGGATCCAGGGGGGGTCTCTCTGAGGATGGTTGGGTTCAGGTGCAGGTTTGCAGAACGCAGGAGCACCCAGGGGGGTCAAACCAAAATGAATTTGTTCTGCGTATTTTCAGCGAGCTGAGAAACAAAATCACTTAGGGTTGCAGAATATTGTGTTTCATCCAGAGAAAAAACCCCTTTCGTTACGTTTCCAGGCACCTAAAAAAAGTAATTTGGGTAAGAAGGAAGGAGAGCTGGAAGTGGCAATGCTGCTCCAGATGGAAAAGTGGGAAGGAAAGGTTGCAGCTTCTCAGAGCTGGTTTTGTACCTAAAGCTGACTGCTACAAACTGACTGGATTTGCAAAATGTTCCTCCTGGCTCCAAGTTGTCCCAGTGGGAACATTTCTGCTCATTAAAGCGACCTCAGGCACCCTTGGAAAAGCCAGTGCTGTGGGAGCCTGGTGCGTGGGCAGCCCTGGGCACCTCAACAGCCCCAGTTTTCATAGACAAGTCCATGACTTAGGGAAAGCCTGGCCCTGGAGTGCCCACTGGAAGAGGAAAACACCTCTCCTGGGCTGCCAGGGTGCCAGGGAGCAATGCCTGCACTCCTGGAATGTGTGGATTCAGAGGGGTGGCCGAGCATCCCTGCGGGAATAAAGCAAAGTGCTACAGTAGCCAGAAATGAAAAGATTCCTTTTCTCTCCTTAAAACAAATCCCTCTGGATTCTGTTCTTCAGAAGGAGTGTGCGATTGCATGTGCACCTGGAAAATGAGGAGGATTTTGGCCCTTCCTCTGGGTTTCCCATGGCTGTGGTGCATCCTGGAGAAGGGAGTTGAGCTCAGCCTGTGCTGCTGGGATGCTGCTGGGGCTGCAAACGTGGATTTATGGAGCACATCTCCCTGGAATGCCTCGATAAAAGGTGCTGGAGACGGTGTGGTCTCATCTGCAGCTCTGGAGAGCTGCGGGGAAGCAGATTGGTGCTGCTTTCCTGAGCCTTACGGGTGTGCTGAGGGATCAGGGGGGTTGCTCAGCTTACCTGGCCTCCCCTTTTTATAGCCTGGAAGATTTATGGGGCATTCTGGAGAGACTTGGGTTATATCTGTGTTGTTAAAGCAGCTATCAGTGGAAAATCAGGTGATGGGAAAGCTGATTAAAATCCATAAATAACCCCAGTATCACCCTATCCATGGGATGTACAAGTGGCAGACAACATGCACCTTCAGCACCACTACAACAAATGCTCTGGAGCCTCTTTTTTCCCTGGTAGATGTTTCTATAAAGCCAAAAAGTCCAACCATAACGACTTGGAGAACAAGGTAAAGGCTGGGAAATGACATTGTTACAATGACAAATATTCTCTGAATCCCCAATTCATGATCCTGGGCGCCTTATAAATGTGATTAGTAGATGTAATCTCGCTGTGCTGGAGCCAGTTGTCAAGACAGCTTGAAAATGGATCGTTGCCCGACTCTGACTTCAACTGGTCCCCAAGTTCTGATAGTTGATGTTTAAAAACTAACCAGGAGTTGGGGTCTGCACACCCTGCCCTGGGGCACGAGCCAGCCTGTGGCTGGGGAGGGGGGAACTGCAGGTGATCCCCTAAAACAAAGGCTAAAACAACCCTAAAGCATCCCCCAAAAGAACCTTCTTGGGATGCAAATAGTATGGATCTATGTGGAAAAAATCCTTTAGGTGTTCCCAGCTCAGTCAGCCTCCGTTCTGGAGTATCTGTCCATCTGTCTGTCCATCTGTCCATCCGTCCTTTCCATTGGGGTTTGTTATTTCCCTCCCACCTCCCAGCAGGGATGGAGCAGCCCTGGACAGTCCCTGCACGTGTCTCAGCTCCCCCCACACCTGAGACAGGGGCAGGGAGCTGGGAAAGGAGGGGAGGAGCCCCGGGAGAAGGCAAAGCAGCACCGAGAGCCCCCGGCTCTGGGGAGGCTTCCCCTTGTGCTCTGATTTTGGGTCCCCTCGCTTTGGACACCATCACGTGGGCACCCCAGGGGCCTGGCTGCTCCACAGGCCATTCCCACACGTGCCTCTCTGGGTGCTGTGGGACCTGCCAGGCACTGGGTTTTCTGCAAATGAGCCGCAGAGGCAGGAGAGTAAGATTTCCAAAGGCACTCAAGTGCTTGTGGGCAGCTGGGACGGTTCCAGGCAGGTTGTCAGAGCATCCCAGTGTCCCCCCAGGACTGGCAAAAACCAGGATAAGCCCCGAGTGCCCCTGGCTCCCTGGGGAGCGAGGCAGTTACTTTGCTGGAGGCAGCAAAGCCCTGTTTAAGGCATCGATCTAAGTGCTGTGAGTCTCTGAGGTGCGTCTGATTCCTTCACCCAGGATTTCCTGGGGCATCCCGGCGGGAACGTGGTTTCAGAGCAAGCTCGTGCTGTTCAAGCTTTGGCTTTTTTGGGGCAGCCTGGTTGGGGCGAAGGCCCGTGGGGACGTTGTGAGAGAGTCCCCAAAGTCACACCCGCCTTCCCAACCTGCCCAAACAGCCCCCACCCACCCCAAAGCAGCTCCTGGGACACAGGGGGGAGGCTTTGAGCGTATCCAAGATACAGCGGATTTGGGCACCCTGTCAAATGTTCTCATTGTCTGACCCTTGTCCAGACGCCAGTAAAACCCTTTGGGAAATTCCCCCTCCACCCAGAGCACCGGCTTTAATTACAGGAGAGGAATGTGAGGCGCAGAGCTCTGCTCCTCCTGCCTCCACGCTCGGCTGAGCGCGGGACCTGTCCCCAAAGTTTGGGGTCTGGAGGGCTTGGGGTTTGGAGAGGAGAGGTAAAGGAGCACAGGGAAGGACGGGAGTGGAGCTGGGCACTGGGTGCCTGATGCTGGTGGGACGCTTCCCAAGCCCAGGGTGACGAGCGGGGGGCTCGTCCCCCCCGTCCCGCCCTGGCAGCAGTACCCGAGCAGCAGGACATGAGTAATATCCATCCCACTGGGGGAGTTAGATCAAAGGCACTGAAGTAGATACAAGAGGTTTCTGCTTCACAGACCAGAGAGGCTGCAGTTCAATAGCGCCTTTGTTACCGGCTCTCCGGAGCCAGGGATGGAGAAATACCTGACCCCCGCTCCCTCCCTCCCTCCCTCCTTCCCTCCCTCTTTCCCTCCCTCCCTCCCTGCGCTCCCGGCCCCTCGGTGCACAACCATCTCAAGTATGTGCCCGCGCGGAGAGGCTCGGCGGGACGCGGGGTGCTGGGGATGGCAGGGGGAGCAGCCGGCAAGGGAAGGGTTGGGGTGACCCCCCCGCAGCCCGCCGGGGCTCGGGGCGGTGGGAGTGACCACCCCGGGCAGCGCCGGGCACCCGCTCCCCGAGCATCCCCGCGGCGCCCGGGTTCTGCTGGCAGGGACCAGGGGAGGACGGGACGGTGCGGGCACTGCCGTCCCAAGCCCGGGGATGGCTGGCACGGGGCCCTTCCCGCGGAGAGGATGCCGCGCTGCCAAAGGTGAGGTCAGCCGTGCTCGGCCGGCGGCTCCGGGCTGTCCTCGGGTCCCCGCGGCGTCCAGTGGGGATGGTGGCTCTGGGATGGGCACGTGGACTCCTCTTCCCGGGCTAGGGGAAGGTGGGCTGGCACTGAATTGGGTGCCACCTGCTCTGGAAGGTCGTGGGGTGCCACAGGGCCACGTCCCAAAGAGCCATTGGGACAGATTTACCCCCGGAATGTGCGACGTGCAGTGAGATTGGGGCTGATCCTCAGTGCACCCCCGGGACTAAGGGCTGGGTCAGTGCTGGACATGGAGGGCAGAGACCCATGTGGGGCTGCTGGTACGTACCCCCATACCCGGGGTGTTCCCAGCAGATCTTCCCAGAGCAACACCTGCACCAAGGATGCAATGCCAGGACCAAGGAATGTTGGGATACTCGTGGAGGGGCTGGAGGGGAGCGTGGCTGTGCCACAGGTGGGGCACACGGTGGCCTTTTTTGCTCACCATTCATATATGGGAGTTAAAAGAGGAAAGACCTTCAGGGGGGAGAAAAAAACCCAGTCCTGTGCTCCAGGAGTTTGGTTTGTAGGTCAAAGTCGTGTTCACTGCTGTTACAAACCACAGCAGGCAGAATCCTCCCCACTTCCGATCCCGCTTGCTGCGCAGTTTTGGGAACACTGGATTTCCCAAGGATTCTTGTGAGGGCAAAGAGAAAGGGAGTTTCCTGCCCTCAGCAGCGGAGCTGACCTCATCAGCTCCCGGCAATTAGCAGTCACTGCTGCTGAAGAGCGCTGTCCTGGCAGGGGGAGGGAATAAAGGCCGAGGCCGGCGCTTTCCCAGGACAACCTGGGCAGTTTTGGTGCCACCCAAGGAGCTTCCCCAGGTGTGGGGAGGTGCAGAGGCTTTTCTACAGCTTAAGGTCCGTGCCCGGCTCTCGGGGGAGCTGCTGGAGCAGCTGCCCCTGTGAAGCACATCACCTCGGCCTGAGATGCCTCTTTTGTGGGTAACGAGAGGAAAACTCCCCCGAAAAGGCACAGG
This sequence comes from Pipra filicauda, assembly GCF_003945595.2. Classification (NCBI taxonomy): domain Eukaryota; kingdom Metazoa; phylum Chordata; class Aves; order Passeriformes; family Pipridae; genus Pipra; species Pipra filicauda. The sequence continues at coordinate 207,829 of NW_024104757.1, forward strand.
GGGAAGCGGCAGTGGGGGAGGTGAGCGGGAGGCGGGTTTGCAGCCAGACCTTTCTTTAGCCCTTTGTCTCAGCCGACAAAGGCGGGTCTGTTGGATGTACCTCGGCTGAGCATCCGCTGCCTCTGCAGCCTCAGCCAGGTGAGCTGTGGGGGCAGTGGGGCCACGGGGAGGGTTTTGGCTCCTACTTCTGCTGCTGAGCGACTCCGTGACTGTGGGCAAGTCCCTCTGCGGCCCCAAGGGTCAGATTTTCAAAACAGCTCCAGGGCAGGGTACAGATACACCCCCGAGGCAAGTGTTTTCCACCCCCTTGCTTGCAAAAGGGATTTATCCCACAGATCCCAGTGCTCCCCCTGGGAAAGGGACACTTGATCTGCAGGTGGAAATCTGTGCTGCTCCATTTGCAGCCAGGTCGACTCTCTGGTTTATAACTCAAGGTTTGTCAGGTTTATTGTGATCCTTCAAAGCAGCACAAAAAGCTGTGCTGGGGAATAGCAGGTCCTGACAGAGATGAGGTGTAGCTGTGGCCAGGACACGGGGAGAGGGAAAATAAACCATTCCACTGCTGCTCCGTGGACATCCTGCCATTCATTCTGGCCTGTGGCACGGTGCCCTTTGAGCACACCCCTGCTGCTGTCCCTGCGGTCACAGCTCATTACAGCATCCGGAGCACAAAGGCAGGGCACAGGGTCCTCCTCCCGGGGTCAGGTCCCCGCTGAGGGGACAGACATGCCAGGCTTGGATCTCTCCTTGCTGACCCGTGGGTAACCCAGGAGGAGCCCCCCCGTGATGCCACGGGGCTGAGGGGTGTTTTGGGTGGGAACCTACCCCGGTTTTGGGGTCCCCATGCAGGGAGGGAGCGGGTTGTGCTCCCAGCTGGTCACGGGGAGGGAGGACAACTCAGGCAGAAGAGTTACTTTTTTTACCCCCCTCTCCTTTTCCTTTTCCCTTCGCTCTTCCCAAAGACTGCTGGCTTATCCTGGGTAAGCCCTCTGCTGTGGTCTATGGCTTTTTATTCCTATGTGATTGCTTTCCCTAAGTCATGTAGGGCGAAAAGCCATGGGCTACACAGAGGAGGGACTCCACCTTCCAGGCACCTCCAGGCACCCAGCGCACGGACCCCCGAGCCCCTTTGGAACCCCCCCCTATTCCTCTGGGTAACAAACGGCCGCTGAAAGGGGGCATTGAAGCCTTGCAGGGCCTTCGCCAGGCGGGTGGGGCAGGGGGTGGGCAGACAAAGGGGGCCGGGGGTGGTGGGGGGCACGGCCTTTCAGGCGCCGCCGAGGGGCTGCGAGGGCGGCGGGAGTGGCTTTTCTTTGCCGCGGGAGTGGCTTTTCTTTGCCGGGGAAGCTTTTCTCACGCGGTTCAAAGCATCCCCACCTGCACCACCACCCCCCTTGCAGAACAAAAGGGCCAGGGCAGAGACCAAGGGCACTTCCAAGGGGAAATGCCCGACCGGGCTGCCAGGGGAAGGCGGGAGCCCTTTGGTGTTGAGGGGTGAGGAGAGGGCTGAGGGAAGTCCTGGCACCTCCAGGCACGTCTGCCACCACGCTGTGCCCCTGCCAGGGGTGCTGGAGGCCCAGCAGAGCCTGTGGCCACGCAGCTGGCACCAGGCAGGGTCTGTCCCTGCAGCTCCCATGAGGTCACGGCCAGGCCGGTGCCATGGGGATGTGGTGGCCAGGAGCACGTGGGAAAGACAGGTTTAGTTCCACAGCAGGACTTGGCAAACTGGTGCTTTTTAAATGTGCAAAGGCAATGTCTTCAGGCATAGAAACCTGGCAGGGCTGGGCTGGATCCATGGGGTGGGTGAGAAGGGTGCAGATCCCACTGCCATGGACCCCATTCCTGCAGATCCCATCACCACAGACCCCATTCCTGCAGATCCCACTGCCATGGACCCCATTCCTGCAGATCCCACTGCCATGGACCCCATTCCTGCAGATCCCATCACCACAGACCCCATTCCTGCAGCCATGGACTCCATTCCTGCATATCCCACTGCCATGGACCCCATTCCTGCAGATCCCATCACCACAGACCCCATTCCTGCAGATCCCACTGCCACAAACCCCATGACCTCAGACCCCACCACCGCAGCCCCCACCACCTCCACGACCACCTGACCAACGCTGGGGGATTCCAAACCACTTTGCCAAGCAGGAAACGAGCAATTCCTCCCTTCTTTTTGTTGTTTTATTTTTTTTTTTCTCTTTTCTCACTTCCTGAGCTTTGAGTCATTAGGTGTCGGGCTTTCAAGTTTATTTCACCAGCCTGGAATGCATCTTTAAAAATAATAGTCATTGAAAAAAACTGAAAGCTGAGATTTCAGCTGTAATCCCATGACTCAAGGAGGTGTGGAAGGAAGAAAATCATGAAATCCCATGAGTTCCAACAATGAAAGCATGAGAGCTGGCAAGGACCGTGCCACATAAATCATCAAAACTAAACACCATCAGTCAAAATGAAAGGAATTAAGCCAATCTCGCCAGGCTGTTTTAATTATTTTTTAATGAGGATTTGCTCATTCAGAAAATTCCCCCCTGACAATGCCTGCCCCGAGCCATTCACGCCGGGCAGGGTGGACACGTTTGGCTTGGCCCCACCACCCCCACCCCGGGCTGGGGAGCACAGAGAGAGGATGCCAAGGAGGGCAGAGCAGGGCAAATCCCCCCAAGATACACCGGGAGCCCTGGTTTTGTTGCAACCCAAAATGCTGCGGCGGGGAAGCAACGAGCAAAATCCTCTCTGGTCCCCCTTAGCACCACAGACATTTCATAGCATGATTTGGTTGGAAGAGACCTCAAAGCTCACCTTTTTCCACCCCCTGCCACGGGCAGGGACACCTTCCACTAGAGCAGGTTGCTCCAAGCTGGCCTTGGACACTTCCAGGGGTGAGGAAGCCACAAACACGAGCCCCCGTTAATGTTTCGGTGGCTGTCGGGCCGAGCAGGATTATTGGCAGCCTGTCTGCTCTCTGCCAGCGAGATCCTCCACCCCCGAGACCTGCTCTCACTCCCTTTCATGCTATTGATTTTTCCTTTAGCAAGGCAGGCACGGAAGCACGGAAGGAACAGAGGGAGCACAACCCGCTGTGCTTCCCGGGGAGCGGCTGGGAGGGGAGGGAACGGGGAAACGGAGCAGGCACGGAGCAGGCACGTTGGTCTGGTGGTCAGGAACCAGAGCTGGGCACTTTGTGCCAAATGTCTCGCCCTTCTCTGCCAGCCCCAGTGCCCCCAGGCACTGCCCAAGGGCTTGAGGAGAGAGATTTGTCCTGTGGTTTTCAGTCTGCTCCGGCCTCAGGGACACCTGAGGAGACAGGCATGGGACAAGTGTACCCATGAAAGCCCTGCCGTGCAGAAGGCACTGGCAGGGACCCCTGGCAAAGGTCCAGCGTGAGGAGGAGATGCTGCCAGCACCAGGTGAGCTCTCAGCCTGTCTGGCATCCACCTCCCAGCAGCAGCTCCAGCCACCTTTCAATTAGCACAACTCTGTGATTGCTGCCCACATCCAGGGCTGGGCACAGCCAAGCCCCTCGGCTGCCCTGGGTTATGAAGGATTCATGGCATTAAATAAAACAGTGGAGCGGGTTGGAATTCTCAAAGCATCTTTGAGAGTTGAGGCACGCAGCTCTTTTTGAGAAGGCAGTGATCGAAATCCCAATTCATCCCGTGGCTGGTCTAAAGAAAGCAGCTCGAGGACAAAGACACTCCCGGGCAGCCCTGTGTCCAAAAACACCCGGCTGGACCCCTCCAGCATTCCCTGGTCCTTCCCGAGCTCCCAGGAGTGAATGTGCAGGAGCTGCTAATTACAGATAATAACTGCCATTAATGAGGAGGCATCCACCGGCCAGGCTTCTTGGGTGTGGAGCTCCCGTGTCCCAAAGCTGGGTGAGGCCCAGGCTTGTCCAAGGAGGGGGACTGGCAGCCCCTGTGCGGCTGTACCAGCCCCTGGACACCCCTCCTGGCAGCACAAGTCATTTTGGCTTCAGGCACGTGAAGCCACAGGGCACCAGCTCCCAAATCCTGCCGGGAATTGGGATGAGGTTTGTCCCTGTGCAGCCTCGATGATGATTTGAAAGAGCACCACCTTCCTCCTGGGTTACCCAGCCCGCTGGGTGCCAGTCCCGGGAGATAACTGGGGGAAAAGTGTGCCAATTATTGATATTTTAATTACAGCCAGATGATAACCAACTGAAAAGCTGCAGTTTTTAATCAAAGCTGTGACAGCACCCAGCCCCGGGAGGGTTGGTGGACACGGGGGGCTGCAGCACTGGGACCTTCCACGGAGGGAATGATGCTCAGGGGGAGCCTGGGGGGGATTTTAAAGCTCAGCTTTGGCACAGGATGCCCAGAGAAAGACCAGGGCATTAAAACCCACACCCTCAACAGGCAGACCCAGCCATGCCTGGGTTTGAGCTGTGACACCATCACTGGGTATTTACCCTTTACATCAGAGGGTTCAGTTCCTTGAGCGCTGATCCCACCCGAAATCCAGGGCACTCAACCTTTTGGGAAAACCCACCCCCCCTCAGCTGCCGGGGGGCCGGGGGAGGTTTACACAGACAATTCACCACCGGGACAAAAAGAGCCAAATCCGGGGCTGGCCGGGAATTCTTTATTCAAGCTCTGCCCTGGGCGGGGAATTACGGATGCACCAGTTGTGCCACCGAGCACCTTCCCCCTCCCGTCTGCTTGGAAATGGGTTATTTAGTAACTGGTGAGGCCACCGGTGCTGAGTCAGCCCGCAGCTAATGAACACCCCGGCTGCCCATTTGAAATTTATTGCACCTATTAATTACAACCATTAGCTGCAGCCAGTGAAATTTTTATAATGAGGACCCTTGCGACTTTGCCTTCCTAGCAGCAAATTAACTGTGTGGGGGGAAGAATCAATGGGATCAGCAGACTTTACAGAAGCGATGTTTTAATTAGTGATTCTCTGCAAACATGCCAAGCAACATCTTCTCCGTTCATTATCTCTCCTTAAAGGGATGGTGCTTCTTTTCAGGTTGGTTTTAGCCCGGCCTCAGCTCCTCTGTAGTCGGGTTTCTAATGCACTGCTGCTCATTATAGAAGCTGCTTTGAAGTCGGGTTTAGCTTAGGACTGGTTGTAAGCAGCAGAGATGTCCGAGGTTTGTGGGGGGGGAAATAAAAAGCAACCCCGGGAAATAATGAGTTTGAAAGCTTGGCTGGCAAACAGCTAAATTGGAGGAGGAGGAGGAGGGTGAGGAGTGTGGGAAAGGGGTTGTGTCCACACAGGGACAGGCTCTGGGATGCAGGACCTGAACCTTGGATGCTTCGAAATGGAAGGGACTAAAGTCCCAGGCAAAGCTCTGTCCGTGCTTGGAGCATCCACATCATCCAGGCTTCTGAAGAAAGTCCTTGCAAGTCCCAGCTGTGTCTCTGGGGACTCTTCCAAGGGTGTCTGCTCAGTGGATTTTAGAAAGCCAGGCTGGTGATCCCCAAATCATCAGTCACTCCTAAAAACCTCATCTGTGGCTGTGGCTGTGGCTGGACCAGCCATCACGAAAGGCAAATGAAACAAAATTTCTGGGAACTTTGCTGCGTTTCGTTACAAATTATTTAATTCCTCCCTGCAAAAATACAGGAGCGATTTCCATTGCAAATGATCTCGTTTCCCAGGGAGGAAGCCCGAGACGCCGGCAGCGAAAAGGCAGCCTTGAAATTCAGGGTTTCAAATGCAAAACTTGTTTTGTTTGGTTTTTTTTTTTTTTTTCCCCGAAGTCGTTAAAAAGTTAATTCGACGGCGCTTCCCAGGAATAGAAAAGCTGAGGCAGGGGAAGAAAATCGGCTGGAATGGCAGATCCTGGTGCCTGAGCATCCCAGCCCAGGGTCTGGTACTCACTGATGGAGCCCGGCAGCACCTTCCTGTCCCTGCAGCCAGGCTGTGCTGAGCCCTGCCTGCACCCCTGCCTGCACCCCTGCCTGCTCCCCTGGCTCTCCCTGCCCGGCACCTTCCCTCCTGAAGCTGCTCCTGCTGCCAGCCGTGGTGCCAGGAGCTGCCCAGTGAATCCCAGGGAATCAGGAATCGCCGGGCTGAGGAACAGGCTCCGGCCAGCTGGTTCAGAGAGACATTTTTTCAGGGCTCAGGGAAAGTGCCATTATTAAAGTGAGCATGCTGATTGCAGACAGCTCCCAATTCATCACTGTGACAGTGACAAACACGGCCTGGGGTTATGCAGTTGACTAAAGAGAATTCTCCAGCTTTACATTTTTAATGCTCCTCTCTCCCATTTTCTCTCTGCTGCAGCCAGAGTTTTATCCGAGAAAGGATCTTCTCCCCTGAATAGAAAGGGCAGCAACGGGGCTGTGGAGCATGCCCGGCCCTTGCAAATCAGCCAGGGCCTCTGTCAGCGCTGCCCAAGCCAGTTCATTTATTTTTTAATTATTCCTTGCTCCTTCAGGATCCTTTTTCCACCTTTTCAAGAAGAACAGGAGCGTCGGCCTCAGCTGGGCTGCCTCCATTCTCCGGGGCTCATTCATCATTGTCCCCTGCCTGAATGGGAGGCAGAGGGTCAGCCTGAAAAGCCTCCGTGGTACAAGCTCCTCTAAATATATCAATAGGTGCCTAATGGACGTTGGGGTCCCAGCCAGACCGCCCAGGCTCTCAGGGAGCCTTTGTGTCTGCGTGGGGGGGACAGCCGGGACGGGCACGGCCAGATTTGGGGTGGCACGGGGCACCCCTGGGGGGGTCTGGGGTTTGCCTGGTTGATGTGGGCGGTGTTGAACAGCAGGGATGGTGCTGTGGGGATGGTGGGGGTGCCCTGCCCGGGCGAGGGAAGCATTTAAAAACCCCGGGTGAGGTGGTGCTGGACCAGACGCCCGTATGCCCACCCAAAACAGGCTCCCCCTCCCCATCGCCCCTTCCCCGTGCTCTGCTCCAGCTGGAGCCGTGCAAACCCGGGAGGGCTCAGGGGTGGGAGCTGAGCGCCCCCCCCCCCCCCAAAAACCCCCCCTACCAGCCGTTCCCTCCAAAATCCCATTCTCAGGCTGGCAACAAAAAAAGCAGCAGCACAAAGGCAGAGCCGGGACCTGCCGCTATGCCGGGAAGCCATTCAGAACGGGAGGCTCATTAAAGAGCCCGTGGTCATTATTTGTGAGCTCCAGAGGTAGAGCCTGATTTAATTTGGGAGCTCCCAGACAGGTACCCAGATGGCTGGGGACGGGGGGCAGCGGCAGGAGTGAATTAAAGGGGATGTTTCTGGCTTTGTGCTGCAGCTGGGCCCCCTTGGAAAGCGGGGAAGTGGAAAGGCAGGGATGTGGCATCACCCCCTGCACCGTCACCGCTGGTGGGGGGCTCGTGGGGGGCCACGGACCCCACCTGCTTTGGCTTTTTTCCCAGTGGTTAATTCCCTCCCATTTGGCCCTGCTGGGAATTAGGGCTGCTCCAAACTCCAGTGGGGGAGCCCCCCTGCTCCCCACGGGGTTGGAGGGCCGTGGTGCTGAGGATGTGCCTTGCTGGGCACTGTAGGGCCGGGCACAGCTCCCTCTGAGCACCAGCACTGCCTGTTCTGGGCCAAAATCAGGGCTGCAAACTGTGCAAATCTTATCCAGAGAAGCTGTGGCTGCCCCATCCCTGGAAGTGTCCAAGGCTGGACAGGCCTTGGAACCACCTGGGCTAGTGGAAGGTGTCCCTGCCCATGGCAGGGGTTGGAGGGGGATGAGCTTTAAGGTCCCTCCCAACCCCAAACCAGGCTGGGATTCTGTTTTTCCTGCGAAAAGCTAAAAATTAAAGCAGGGAGCAAACGAAGGTCTCGCTTCAGACGGAATTTCTGCGAGGATTTGTTATTTATTTAAAAACCCCCAGCCTTTCATTTGCATAATTACATTTTGCAGCTGTTGGGCCATCATGTGGGCTGTGCTTTGGGGCATTATTTTATCTGCTGGAAACGGACACAAAGAGAGGGAACTGGGAGAGCTCAGCTGAGGCTCTTTGTGCCAGAACCTTTGGTGCTGCCCCCGTGCCGGGGCTGTCCCAGGGCTCCTCACCTCCCAGGCCCTCCATATGCACCAGGAGCTGCAAGCTGTCCCCACGTCTGTCCTGATTGTTCCCTGGGAGAGGGGCTGGGGGGGGGGAGTTTTAATCTCCTTGCCTTTGGCTGGCTGGGGAATTTGGGAGAGCGTGGCTGGGGGCTCCGGGGAGGGAGGAGGGGGGAGATGTGCCCTGGTACAGGGAAATTTTCCGGGTTTGTGGTTCTGGGGGGTCTGTTTTACACCCTCCATCCTGCCTGTGCATCCCCAGGAGCTGCCCTGACTCCTCTCCCTGTCCCCATCCAGGTGTCCCGGGGGTGCTCCTGAGCCTCTCCTGCTCCAGGTGATGCCCCAGTTCACCTTCGCTTGCTTCTGCGGGCTCCATGGCTTCTGCAAGATGAAGAGGAAGAAAGAAGAGGCCAGTGCACAGCAGGAGACGGCCGTGTGAGGAGCAGACAGACCCTGCCGAGCTGTGCCTCGGGACCCCGCCCGGCCCCTCGGTACGGCAGCACCGCCGGGGGGCTTTGGGTGCCTCCTCCTCCTCCTCACCTCTGCAAGGACCTGCCCAGCGGCACCACCTCTGCCCGCCCTGTCTCGGGGGGTCTCGGGGGGCTCAGGGGCCGAGCTGAGGTGTCTGGGAGGGGAAGAGGAGCCGGGGCTGAGCAGCTGCTCACGGACAGCAGCGGGGGTTGGGGCAGCACAGGGGGGGAGCTGCTTAATCTCCTCTAACACGTTTCTCCTGCACGTTCTCTCATTTTCTCTTCCCAGACGCCGGTTGTGGCCAGGGGAGAGCCAAGGCACGGGAATGACCTTGCCGGGAGGCAGAAGCAGAGGCTGGGGGTGTCACCCAGGAGCTGCAGCAATCCCAGCGGGTGCTGAGCCCCCAGCACCCCAGCACTCGGGGTCAGAGGGACCCTGCATCCCAGGGGGATAGAGATTTCCCTCCTGGACGAGCCAACCTGCCCTTGCTCTGGCAAATCTCACCAGACAGACCTGGAAAGGGTTTCAAAAGCCGGGGCCAGACCTTGGAGTCCCGGTCCTGGGCAGGGTCGGCCCCTGGCTGGTAAGTTGTCCTGCTGCTGCAGGACTGGCTGAAGGCAGAAAAGGAGCCGGTTTGGGGCTTGTTTCTCCTTTTAAAGCCTCAAGCAATTGTCTGTGAGTCCAGGAAGCCATTCTCCGTGCCTCTGCCCTCCTGCTCCCGTGGCTGCAGCACCCTGGGGTGCTCTGGAGGCACCAGACACACGGACCCTGCTCGGACCAGTGCAGCCCAGGAGCTCCCACCCCACGGGCAGGGGGTACACCTCGGGGGGTGAGCCCACCCCCTGCACCCCTGGGCCATGAGGCTCAGCAGGAGGTTGTTCTCTTCTGGTGAACAGGACCAAATTCCTGAGCTTGGGGCACCTGAGATCCATTCCAGGGACATGTTCTCCAGGGCAGAAATCCTTAAATTCTTCCATACTGCGCTTCCCTCCTCCCTGTGGAGACCCTCTGAGCCTGGGGCCAAAAGCAGTGCCCAGGACTGCTGGGCAGGAGCTGCTCTTCCCCAGGGTTAGTCCTGCTCCTGCCACCACCTTTCCTGTGGTGGCCGTGCCCAGGGACCCCCTTTCCCCCCTACCCTGTCCCTCTGTCCTTCCCACCCTCTGCTAAAGCCATACAGGAGCCCCCTGCATGCTGTGCCTTCCCGAGGGCTCTCAGGCAAACATTCCCACTGGGATACCCTCCAGACAGCCCCAGGATCTGCACATGGGAAAGCTGGTGAGTGTTGGTGAGCCAGGGACTCCCAGGGTTTGGGTCTGGGTGACAGGTCCCCCATCCCTGAACACACCCAGGGTTTGGGTCTCAGTGCCCAGTTCCCTGTCCCTGAACACACCCAGCATTCCCATCCAGGCACCAGCAGCTCCCATTTGCTGGAGAGCAGCAGGGACAGCCCCTGGAAAGGGAAAATGCTTGGGGGCAGCTGGTCAGCACAGGGGAGTGTTGACTTTTAGACCCCTGAGGAGACCCCACCATGGGGGATGAGCACACTTGGAGCACAAATCCTCCTCTGTGATTAAGAGGCTTGACCTTTCCAGGGTTTTCCCAGTGCTCCCAGACCCACACTCGGCCAACAGAGCTGTCTGTGCCACTGACAGCTCCCTTGGGAGCAGATTTGTTGGCTCAGCCAACATCCAGGACCAACACGGCTGTTATTTTATTTTCTTATCCAAAGGATTTAGCACGAAACCCTGAGCTTGGCCAGAAGCACCAATAACAACCCAAGGTGCAGCTGAGGAGCTTTAAATCCTCCCTGCTGGGTGCCTGTTTCCTGGGAAAGCAGCTGGCTGGGGTGGGATGTGCTGGGAGGTGGGACACGGGCAGGGGGCCACGGGCTGTGCGTGGTCTGTGTGTGTCACACCCGGGCTGGGGCAGCTCAGGACACTTTGCTCTTTCCCCTCTTTAATCCCGAGCTCTGTGAGCTGTGGGATCCAGGGCTGCAGCCCCCCAGCAGCGTTCCCAGGTGGGTATTTCCCAGCTGGACTCCAGGTTTTGGCACGGAAGAGGGCACACAGTGACACGTGAGGTGACACGTGAGGGAGCAGCCAGTCCAGCTGCCCTGTCACTGGTCACCACCGAGCCCAGCAGGTTCCAGCCTGGTTAATGCTGATGCTCCCACGTTTTGGCTTGGTTGGGGGACGCAGGGGAGGTCCCTGCTAATGATCTGAGCAGGCATCACCCTGTGAGAGCAGCAGGGCAGGCTCCAGGGAGAGCACCCAGAGCAGAGGTTTGGAGGAAAATCATGGAAAAGCATCCATCTGTGCTCAGATGGAACTAAATCATTGCTGAGGGGTGAGGAAGAGTGGCCCAGTTCATTTTTGTGCGAGCTGTGCTGCTGAACCTCTTGGATCACAGAGCCAGGGTGGTGCTGAGGATGTGCAGCTATGGAGGTTCTGTGTCTCTGGAGCAGCACTGGGGAGGAGGCTGGAGCTGGGGAGGGGCTTCCAGTTCTCCCAGTTGCAGTGGGAGTCCCCCAGGCTGGGCTGGGATGAGCTGTCTCGAATATTCCTGTCTCCAGAGAGGGGTTCCCAAGCCCGGGGTTTAATGAACGTAGCACGTAAAACTGAGACAGGCAGACACTCGCCCACACCCATTATATGTGCATTGAAAAACACGAGGAAAAATGACCCAGGAGCCGTGTGAGCGTTAAAGCACTCGAGCTTCAGCAGTTATTTTTGAAGAGAATTTCCCACCTCCCTGGGTGGATGCAGCTCTCTCGAAGCAACAATATGTTTTCCACCGTGTCTCCGAGCGAGATGGTTTGCTCCTGGATTGACCTCTATTGTGTTCATAAACGGCTCGTGGTGCTTTTTTGACTCCCCCCCCCCCCGTCAGAATGACTTGACCTCCAGATTTACGGCTGAAGGTCTCGTCGTCCACGCGTTGTTTTCCCACCAGACTGCAGCCTGATTTTTTTTTGCTTTTCTGGAGCGAATCTGCCAAGAACTGAGCATCCCCCACCCTGCCCCGAGCCCCTCGGAGCCCCCCCATCCTCCCACTGCCAAATCTGCAGTGGGCAAAAGCAAATGGGTTTTGTTTCTCTCTTTCCCGTGGCGGCGTTTTAATAGGGCAGCGTCTGCTCGGAGCCTGCGAGGGCTGGGGCGTGACAGCTCCTGTCACAGAACACTCTCTCCCCGTCTCCTTCTCTCTTCCCCCACGTTTGCACAACCCCTGGCATTTTTATAAGCTCGGGGTTTGCTTATTTTCCAGGATTTCCTCTTGCTCTCCTGCCTCTGGCTCTTCCAACCCCACTTTTGCTTCTCCGCTCCAGAGTCCCCTGGAGCTGAGCGATGCTGGAGTAGATAAATCTTACTGACTTACTAACCATCATCCAGTAGGTTCCAAGTGCTTTTCCAAGGTTTTTCCATCCTCTGGAGGGAGGAAGGAAGGTGCAGGGACGCCCCTGGGCTGAGCAGTGAGCTCAGGCTCAGTGAGGCTGCACAAGCCCTCGTGTCCTGGCTGTTCCTGAGCATCCTTGGGGAAAGGGTGCAGCAAGGAGTGAGGTGTCCTCTCCATCACTAATCCAGCTCGGTGTACAGCTGGAATGTCTGCAAATCCCTGTTCCCTCACACCATGGGTTCCCAGGGTCTCTGGAGAGAGCCTCCACCTCCACCCCTCCTCAGGGAAAGGAGAGCCCTGCTCCCGAAAGATGCATTTGTTCCCACCAGCAATAATCCTCCTTTAATCCTATTACAGTGAGGAAGGCATCCAACTTCCCTTGGAGCAGATGATGGGGTGCACAGAGGAGGGGGGCTCCTCTCTCCCTGTGGTGCCTGCCCTGGGTCCCCACTGGGGTTTGGGGGTGGGTGTCCCACGGCTCGTCCCCTTCCCGTGCACCCCGAGCTTTTCCTGCAGTGCCAAAGAGCTGGAGTGAAGCAACGACACCCCTGGGATGGAGCAGAACATCCCCTGGAACGAGGAGCTGCCTGGAACGAGGGGTCAGCTGTGGAGCTGGTGCTGGAGTGTCGGGAAAAAACAGTTTTAATGACCCAAGTGAGCAGAGCAGGGCCTCGGGCTCGCTCCAAGACAGGCAGTGTGGCCCCCTGGAAATATTGGCTTCCTTGGGAGGGAAGGAAGGAGGGAAAGAGCATCCAGATGTTTATTTGCTTGGAAAACAGCCAGGCTGGGGACCAAAACTTGGGGGTAGGGGGTGCAGATCCCTTGGAAGATGGGCTGGGCATGGAGGGATCCTGGTGACAGATGGATCCTGGTGTTGGAATTGTGCTGGTGCTGGAGGGATCCTGGTGTTGGAATTTTCCCGGTAAGGGAGGGGTCCTGGTGACTAAGGGGTCCTAGAGACAGAGGGATCCTGGGTTTGGAGAGATCCTGGTGCTGCAGGGTTCCTGGTGCTGAAGGATTCCTGGTGTTGGAGGGGTCCTGGTGCTGGAGGGGTCCTGTCAGAGGAGCGTGCAGGATCTGGTGTGAGCTGCAGGAATGTTTGTGCGCCGAGCTGGAAGGGCACAAGCACCAGCTGTGGGAGGCAAGCCAAGGAGAAACTGCAGCTTGAACTCTCCATCTGGTAACACATTCTTAAAGGGTTTGCTGGAGACGTGAAAAAGGAGCAGAAAATAACCCTGGGGAGCCCGAGGCAGACGCTCCACAGCAGGACAGACTCCCACCCAAGCCACGACCTGGAGCTCTGGGCTCACAACGAGCTGTGTTTGCTGCAGGCAGGGCAATCTCTGCATCCTGGGGGGTAGCCAAGAGAAATCCACTTTTTTCTTTTATTATTATTATTATTTTTTCCCCAGAAGTCACCTGGTCAAAGCCATCCTTTTTGCCCTCCCACGGGCAGGATTTTCTTCCAGCTCCTCCTGGGCAGTCGGATGACACGGACTGGATGCTCCCAGCCCGTTCCAGCTCACCCCTCCCCGAGCCTTCCTCTAGCTCAAAATTATCTGGGGCTGCCCCAAAACGCCCCATTTTCCAGAATGTTATTCTGAGGACAAAGCACAGGCAGCTTTGGGCAGCTCCAGGTGGGCACAGGGAAGCTCGTGTTGTTTTGGGAGAAAATGCTGACCGTGTTCTGTTCCTATTTTTGCACATCAGCAGAGCCTCCCGAGTTCAGGGTTTGCAGCCCTGGCGAGTCCTTGGTGAGGACCTTCAGATTTAGCTTTGGGCCAAAAAAAAAAACAACCCAAAAAGAAACCAAACAAAAAAAAAACCCAGGGAAGTTGGTGCAACCCAAAGTGTATTTCTTGAATGTAACTTTATTTTTGCACGAGGATTCGTGGTGGTGACCACGTGATGGACTTTAATACTTGGGATTAATCACTGCTCTGCAGTTTATTACAAGGTGTGGGTCGAGTTCGACCCTTGTTTTATGCCAGTGTGAACCCAGAGAGACAATCTGACACTGAGGTGTCTGCAGAAATACTAATTAAACAGAAATGAGCTTGGACTGGACCCCAACACTCAGATTTCTCCTGTTTCTCCAGATTTTTCCTATGCAAAACCACCACCAACCAACCAGCACAAGCAGGCAAAGGCAGGCTCACAGCAGGTCCTGAGTCAACAAAGCCCTGCCTAAATCTAAGTGTTTGCTTTGGGATTTTGCTCCAGCCAATAAATTTTCCTGATTCCACCCGAAATAAACCCGTATCGATCCCTGACAAAGAGGGAAAGGCACAGAACCATCCTTGCAACATCCCCCTAATGCTGCCTAACAGGGATCAGAGCATTAAACCTCTTGGTGTTGTCCTTTTTTTTTTTTTTCCCACTGCCTGGATTTCATCAGGAAGGGACCTGTTCCTCAGGAGTTTCCCGGCCCCAGGAGCCATAGAAAAACAGTACTGTACGTTTGGGAAAATAAATGTGGCATTTGTAAATAAACACACACACGTCTCTACGCACAGAGCAGAGCACTTCCCGTGGGAATTCCTATGCTAGAGGAATATATGAGTTAAACAAATAAATAAAGAATGTTTATAAGGATATTTAGAGTGTGGATTTTCGAGCCATTTGGAGATCAGGGTTTTTGCTACAGGACAAGCTTCCTCCTTTCCTCAACTGGTTCTTCAAAACACCCCAAAATACACCTTCCAGAGGCCTGTATTCCCGGTGTTTGGAAGTGGGTTTGATGTGGGGAGGGCACAGTGGCATTAAGGCATAAATCAGCCCCACAACGATGCCCTTCAGTCCCGGGGCAGCAGGAAGACTCCCAGCTGAGGGCTTTTGAAGTCAGATGGAAAAAACCCACATTTATTTGAGTAATTATTGGGCTTGTTAAGGAGCCTCGCTGGCCGGGGTTCAGCCCGAGGGGAGGGAGCACCCGAGGGGAGGGAGCATCGTTTTCCTGGAGGATTTTCCTACAACACCCATCGTCTCCCGGGATATTCCCCCTTCCCGCAGCCCTGCAGCAGGATTTGGCCCGGGGGGGAATCTCCCTGAGCTGCTGGGGGGAACAGGGGAGGGACGCCGGGAGCATCCGTGTCCTCGGGGAAGGGATCAGGAAAACTCTGGAGCGGAGGCGATGGAGATGGATCCCTTTTGGCTCTTCCCGGGTATCCCGGAGCTGCGAATCCCCCCGAGCCCGGCGGCCGCTGCTGTGACAAGGCTGTAAATTAGAGATGAGCATCGCGGCTGTGCTTTGAGACTCGCCTATTGATCCGTCTCCTCCTGCTTGGTATTCCAGGGGGTTTGTCCGGCTCCATCTGCACTCGGAGCCGGCGCTTTTCCCATCCCAACTGTCCGAGCACGCCGGGAAGCAGCTGGAATAAACCGGATTTACGAGACCCCTCCGGGGTGGGTTTTATTCTGTGCAGAAGGGTTTGGTGGGATTGTGGTGGGAGACAAGGAGAGATGGAGTTCCCTAATCCTGTTCCCACCAATCCAGCTGTGTGCAGCTGGAGAGTCCTGCTGCAAATCCACTCATTTACACACGCACAGAGACGGTGCAAAGCAGAAGCTGCTGTGAAATCGAGTGCTGGCATCTCGGGTAAAATTTACTAAGTATAAAAATAACATATAATATAAATATAAAAATTCTACAAAATATATACATTATATATGAATTAGAAATAGATATAAGAATACATATATAAAATATTTATAGATATATGTATTTTCTATCCAGGGTGACCATGGTTATAAACAAGGTGACACTCATAGGGGCAGTCAAAGTGAACTTTCATGGAATCATGGGAGAGTTTGGGTTGGAAGGGACCTTCCAGACACCCCCCTTGCCATGGGCAGGGACACCTTCCACTAGCCCAGGTGGCTCCAAGCTCTGTCCAGCCTGGCCTTGGACACTTCCAGGGATCCAGGGGCAGCCACAGCTTCTCTGGGCAACCTGTGCCAGGGCCTCCCCACCCTCCACAAAGAATTTCTTCCATATATTGAACCTAAACTTCCCCTCTGTCAGTTTGAAGCCATTCCCCCTTGTCCTGCCCTTCCATGCCATGTTAGAAGTCCCTCTCCAGGTTGCTTGCAGGCCCCTTCTCTGCCAGAAGCACATCGAAATAAGCAGCAAAAGAACGGCTGAGAACGGCCCAACTCATCGCACGCCACGGGCCGCTCTCCCTGCGCGGGCCCTTTAAAAGAGGCGTGGCCGGGGCCGGGACAAACCAGAGCGGGGCGGGGGGGGGGATCGCTCCTCCCCGCCACCGGAGCGCGCAGGTGGGCGCCCCCAGGCGGCGCCGGGACACCCCTCCCGGGGGGCAGTGGTACAGCCCAGGCGCGGGGTGGGGCGTGGCCAGCGGGGCGGGCGGATTGGAAACCGTTGAGGCGGCAGGGGGGGGGGGACGAGGAGGCGGCTGCGGCTCCAACGGGCCGGGCCGGGGAGTCCCGGGAGATGGAGATTCCCGGGAGCGGGAGGTTCCCGCTGAGGGGGGAGCCCCGCGCGGGTCGATCCCGGCGGCGGTTTGCGGGAATGGGCGGCGCGCAGGCTCTTGCAGGAAGGGCGGAGGTGGCGCTGCCGGGACCTCGTGGCGCAACGGTAGCGCGTCTGACTCCAGATCAGAAGGCTGCGTGTTCGAATCACGTCGGGGTCACGGCGGCCCTGGGGGGCTCCCTTTTTCACCGCGCGCGGCAGATTTTGGGGTGGCACAGGGGGGTCGGGTGATGGGGACGCGCTGGGAACTGGGGGGAACCCCTGCTCCCTCCTGCGCTCTAATTTTTGCCCCCAGGGCGCCGCATCGTCCAGGGGATCGGGGTTGGATTGAAAGAGTGGGTTTGGGTTGGATATTTGGGGAGAAATTATTCCCTGTCAGGGCGCTGGGATGGAATTCCCAGAGAAGCTGTGGCTGCCCCATCCCTGGAATGGTTGGGGTTGGAAGGGACCTCAAAGCTCATCCAGTTCCACCCCTTCCGTGGACAGGGACACCTTCCACCAGCCCAGGTGGCTCCAAGCCCCGTCCAACCTGGCCTTGGACACTTCCAGGGATCCAGGGGCATCTACAGCTTCTCTGGGCAACCCGTGCCAGGGCCTCCCCACCCTCACAGGGAGGAATTTCATCCCAATATCCCACCTAACCCTGCCCTCTGGCAGCGTGAGACCATTCCCCCTTGTCCTGGCACTCCAGACCCCTATAAACAGTCTCACTCCAACCCCCTATAAACAATCTCTCTCCGTCTTTTCTGTTGGCTCCTTCAGGCACTGGAAGGGCACAGTTAAGACACCCTGAAGCTTCTCTTCTCCAGGCTGAACAATCCCAACTCTCCCAGCCTTTTATCCCTCTGATCATCCCGGTGCCTCCTCTGGACTGGCTCCAGCAGCTCCGTGTCCTCCCCGTGCTGGGACCCCCCAGCTGGAGGCATCACAATCCCCCCATTCCCAGCCTTTCCAGCCCCAGAAGCGCCTCCTCGCTTTTCCTCAGCCCCGCACTCTGTTATTTTAACCTCTTTTACACTTGGAAGGAACAATAAAGGCGAAGTCTGAGCTGCTGGAGGGATAAAGCTCCTAAGTGGTCATTAAGTGGAGCTGCTTTGAGCTGTTGAGCAGGTGATGGGTTGTGCACACCTGAGCTCCTCGAGTCTTCATCTCTTCCCATCAACTGGCTTTTGTCTTGACTGGCTTTGCCTTTGAACTTCATTGCTCTATAATAGCAGGAAGGAACGATGCTTTGAGCTTCTGTTGCCACAAAGGTTCTGGTGAAAAATAGCACCGGGCTGAAAAAAGAAACCAGAAATTGAGTCTTTATTGCCCTGCGCTGCTTTCAGTGATAACGATTTTAATTAAGGAAAAAGGGGTGGGTAAAAGAAAATAACCTCCTGTCTGGAAGTATCCACAGTGGTGTGAAATGTGTAATAATAAAGCTGTTTGTGAGGTGACAGCAGGAAATGTTTAAACCTCACTCTAGAAGCTTGAATAAATAAATAAATATATATATTTATATATGTTTATATTTGATGGTGTTTCTAGGTAGTGACTATGTCATTAAGCTTGGTAAGATATTCACACCAGGCACGTGGTGGGATTTTGGGGTTGTCCTGTGCAGGGCCAGGAGTTGGATTTGATGGTCCTTAGAGGTCCCTTCCCACTCAGAATATTCCATGATTTTCTTTTGTGGAAAGGTGACACAGTGGGACAGAAGTCAAATGTACTGTGTATTGTGACTTTTTATTTTTCTTTAGTCTCCCCGGAGCGAAATTAAATGTAATATGGATTAATATGAAGGTTGGGCTTGATGATCTTAGAGTTCTTTTCCGACCTTAATGATTCTATGAATGGAAAAAAAGCAATATTAAAGGTAAATATTAAAAACCAGAAAGTAATATTAAAGGTGGATTATGGTGGGATCTCCTGGATCCACGTGGGCTGTTCCCACTGTGATCTGTGGGGGGCAGTGCCCATCTTCCTTCCTCCCACATTCTGTGGGCTGATAAATAGAGGTCCCTGGAGCAGAACTTCACCTCTGGGATGTGGGATCACCTTCCAGCCTCTCCTGGGCTGCTCCTGAGGCTTCCTTGGGACGCTGAGAAATCCAGGGGGAAAATGGCCACTCCCTAATGAAGGGAGTGCTGATGGCAAAGGGGCTCTGTTTATATAAAAACCTCGTTTTCTAAAGCAATTTAGAGTGTTTGCTGATGCTGCTGCTCTGAACCTGTGCCTGGTGTCCTGCGAAGAAATAAACCCAGAGAATATCTGGATATCACCATTTTATCCCGTCCCACTTTGCTTTACTTTCCAGCACAGAGTAAGGAAAGAGGGAGAAAAAAAAAAGCCCCCCCAAAAAAAGACATGAAAGAGCAGATCTGACCCTCTGCCCTGCTCGGGGGAAGCAAATGAGCTGCGAATTTGGGCAGCTTTGCTCCTCGGAACACCCGGGCTGTGTGAGCTGGGCAGGGTTTTATTTCCCCCCCTGCCCCCTCCTGGAGGTGGCAAATGTTCTAATCAAAAGCAGGTCACCAGAGAGCGAGGCACGAAGGAAGGAGCAGCTGTTGCATCCAGTCAGGCACAATATTCCTGTGCCAGAAATGATTCATTTGGGCTGTGTAATATATATGGAAATGTGCTGCAGGAGCATGGCTGGGAATAACCCATTGTGTTCACCCGGCCCTGACAGAGCTGAGCTGGGCTTGGGGTTCCTGACGTGCCTTTTCCTGGCTTGGATGTGTCAAACAAACACCAGCACCCCACCTTTGGGTCACTGGGCTGCACTTAATCTCTCTCTCTATTTGCTTCTTTTAGGCTGACATGGCTGAAAACACCACTGAAAACACCACTGAAAACATGCACTAAATGAAGGCTCTGGCAGGGAGCTGGATGGAGGGGGAATAAAATCCTGCAGCAGGAGCGCTCTGGATGGGCAGATAAAAAGGGGAAGAATAAAGGGAATGGAGTAGGTGGACCGTTGCAGAGGTCTTGGGGTATTCTGAAAAACATCTGAGCTGAAAGGGATTTCGGCTCTTTTTTACTCGAGTAGAACATTCCGTGTTTTAATCTCCCAAAGCCTTTTTTTGGGGGAGTTCCTCAGCACCGATTTGCCCCCACCTTCTCCTTTATTGTCACGTCCTTTGAAGTTCTCTTCAAAGATGATGAAGCCCCAACTTCCCCATTTACTCTGCAGCCTGTAATGAATATCCAGCTTTGTTGAAGCAATTAGCTTGGTGGGGTGATTTCTCTGGTGCTGTTTAAAAAATAATAAAAAAAAAAAAAAAAAAAAAGTTCCCAAATCCTGAGCGGTTTAGACATGTTTTGAAAAAACACTGAGCCCAACAGCTGTGCAGTGGACTAATCTGACAGTACAGCAGCTGTCATAACAAAAGCAGAGCTGGTTCAAACACAGCTCCTTTGTTGGGTGATTGAAAATGATTTAAAGGAAAAGGTTATTTACTGCTTCTGCCGTGTGGGGCCGGGGCAGTGACTGCTCCCTGTGATCCCCCAGCACATGAATGGGCCCTTAACCACTTCTTTGCTCCGGTTTAGAGGCTCAGGCAGTTTGGGGAAGTGGGATTTTGTCTGGATGCTTTGCTGCTGGCTTTGTCTCCAGGCCCTCTGTGGTTCTGGAGCCGTCTGCTGGAGGTGCCTGCCCGGGGTTCTGGGTTGATGGCAAATCACTTCAACACACTCCCCCCCACCTCCGTGATCACCGAGTGCTCCAGGGAATGCACAGCAGGATAATTAAGCAATGTCACTTGTAAAGATGGCCTGAACTGGGGCTTTTTAAAAGTATCAAATTATGCAACCCCGTGTAGCTATTTCAGGTTAATTCCCTCATATTTTAAGGCCCTTTTCCCCCCCTTTTTTCCCTCATTCAGACAGAAGTGCTGGAGTAACCTTTGAAACAAAAGACTTCAAAGTGACAGCAGCCTGTGCCTCTGGCTATACTGAAGTAAGTAATCTACTAAAGCATGAATATTTTATGTCTCTACAGCTAAATGAAGGAAATTACAAGTTGATATAAACTGATGTTCTTTGTATTAGCTCATGACAAATGCAGCAATTACCCCCAATCAGTTAATTACAGCATCCTTCTGTGGCCTGCCTTCCACTTCCACCAGCTTTCTTTTGTAAGAGGGGCGAGTTAAACTCCCAGTTCCTTTGTGCTGCTTCTTGGAAGAAGGGCTTTGTTTATGCTGTTGGAAATTATATCAATTTAAATAGCACACAGTGACAGTCCCTGGTGTTCCCTCAGCCCCTTCTTGCTACTTCCTCTCTGGTTTGTGCTCTTCACACCCGGAGGTGTCTGAGGATCCTTTTGTCTGGCTGACAGGACAGCAGCTCAATAACCCCCCCCAAGGGTGCATTAAAGGGAGAGATGAACAATTAGGGGGGTTGGAGGGTCGCTGCTTTAATGGCTGAACTTCAGGTGGGTTGTGAACGTGGGTGGCCGTGTGAGAATTCACCGCTGAGCCGCTGAAAGCAGAACAGGCTCCACAGACTCCTCCGAGCCCCTTTCAGCTCCCAGCGCCTTTGTGAGAGCAGCTCTGTGAAAACACACTCCCATTCTTCCGAGTTCTGCACAGACAGAAGAGGGAACCCTGGGAGCCCCGTCTCCTGCTGCTGTTAGAGAATCATGAAAGTGGTTTTTCTTCCTTGCCAGGGAACAGGGGGATCAAAGGGGGGCCCTGACCCGTGGTCGTGGTTCAGCTCGAGGCCGAGCAGGAGAGTGTTCTGCTGGTGCTGCTTCGCTCTCAGTCCTCCAGCAGCACATCCCAGCCGTGCCCCACCTGCCATTCCTGGCCATTCCTTGCCTGCTGCATCCCAGGCACCTTTTCCTGGGAATGGGAGGCGTCCAGGGGGAGAGTTGAGCAGCGCTGGGTTATCCGAGAGCAGGCAGTGACGGGGCAAAGGGGGAGTGGTTTTCAACTAGAAGAGAGGAGATTTAGATGGTTTGGAAGAAATTCTTCCTTGGGGGCGTGGTGAGGATGGAATTCCCAAAGAATTGTGGCTGGAAGTGTCCAAGGTTGGGCAGGGCTTGGAGCAACCTGGGCTGGTGGAAGGTGTCCCTGCCCAGGGCAGGGGGTGGCACTGGATGAGCTTTAAGGTCCCTTCCAACCCAAACCATTCCATAATTCCATGATCCCTCTGTGCCAGCTGCAGGAAAAGTGGCACCTGGGTCAATCTCCACAGCTCATTCTAACAGAAGCCTGGCTTTGTGATTCTTGGGTTTATTTTTTTTTTACTCTGCCCTAATTGCAAGGTTCCTGTTTGACTCAATGGCAGGATTCCACATCTAAAATATAACTTTGTAAGGTCAGTGGTGAGAATTCAGGTTTCCCCTCGTGGATCCTTTGGGAAAAGGGCCTGAACCACTTCCACTTATTGACACTAAAACCTGCACGTGGCATCAAAGATGATGAGACTTCAAACTGAGCCAGAAGATTTTCCCCTGAAGGAGAGAGAGTGAAGTGAGATGGTTTGCTCTGGAATTTCCTTTTTATCCAGGAGGTGGAAAACCCCACCTGTATTTCCATTCTTCCCGTGAAACTCCAGCAGGGGGGGGATTTAAGGGGCACATCACTGGTGGGGAGGACACACACGTGTCAGGGGGACATGTGGCATCTCTGCATCTGAAGGACAATCACTTGTCACTCCTCTGGGGTGGCAGCAGAGAAAATATTTGGGCTGGTTGCTGTTCTTTGGTGGTTTTCCTCTTTTTCTTGGTTTTTTTTTCCTCAACTGTCTCACTTCCCTTTGCCCCCCCAGCCCCTTTTCCCAGCTTTGCTCAGCTCCCCCCTTGGAGGTGTGGATGGAATTACTGATGGACTGACATCCCGTTACCACCCACCTCCTCCGAGGGTTTTGTTTTCAAGCTGTTTTTTTTTTTTGGTTTTTCTTTTTAAAGCACAGAACGCTCCGACATTTAACCCCCAAAGGACAGAAAACCAACTTTCTCTGCGATTTAAATGAAACATTTTGAGGTGGATCAGGAGTTAACTCACCAAACTCTATTAAAATATTATTTTTTTCATAGAAAATCAGAATTCTATACTGATTTTTTTTTTCCCCTTCACATCCTTTTAAAAGGATTTTTTTAAAATCCAGTTTTTACACAGCCTGCTCCTGTGTCTTATCTCTGCCTGGCCCATGAATGATTAACCCTCCTGCCTTTGAGACCTGGAGGACAAAATGCTGCTGTTCAAAGTCCCTTCCCTCGCTCAGAGGCTCATCCAGCTCGTTCCCAGAGACACTTTGGCCCCGGCTCTGGGATGGATGGACCCCTTGGGCTGCTCAGGAGCTCGGATGGGAACACTGGGAACACCCAGGAGCTGCAGGTTGGGATCCCAGCAAACTGCTTTGATCCAGCACTCTGGGAACCCTGGCTGGGGCTCAGCTGCTCCCAGCCCTGCTGCGTCCATAAACCCCCTGCCTGGGAGCAAACAGCTCTTTTCCAGCTGTGCATAAACATGGAATTATCCTTTATTTTTCTGAGGAGCACACGGAGCAGCTCCGAGCTCGTTCTGCTGAGTGGAGCTGCTTTCCTGTGCAGGAGGGTGGGTTTATTTGTGGGTTTTTTTGCCCAGCACTGTCTTTTCCAAGTGCCTGCCTGTCTGCAGGGCTGGCTCTGGCTGTTTGGCAAACGGGCACACGCAGCTGGTGGACTTCTCCCCGTGGGAGAAAGGTTGGGATTGAGGGATCCCGGAGCTCTGGGCTCCTGTCTGCTCCTGTTAAGGTGACTCCCTGCACTGTAACCAGCTCGGGGCCCTGCAGGAGGGAGAATTAATTAATTAACTGGTTAATTAACTGTCAGCTCGCCAAATCTCTGGGAGGAATGACAGGGGGAGGATGGATGGTGTCTCTCCAGTCCCCTGCATTGCTCTCCAGTGCTGGTGCCAAAGCCCCAGCTCTGCCTGCTGGCACAGGGAGGTGCCCGGGCAGGTCCTGCTTTTCCTCTTTATCTGCAACAACCTCATCTCTTCTCAAAGAAAAGCCTCTCACTGGGCTGCTGGGGGGGACTTTTGCTGCTTTTCCCCCCCCCCCGTTTTCTTCCTCAGTGCAGCTCCTCACACCTTTCCCAGCCAGGACTGGGTCAGTGCTCCTCGGGTGGAGTTGGCTCAGCCTGAAGTGAGGTGAGAAAGAGGGAAATCAAACCTGACCGTGGGGCTTATTTGTGTAATTTGCAGGAATTCCTGCAAAAAACTCTCCTGCTGTTCCCATGGAAACAGATGTTGGGCTGCAGGAGAGTGCTGTAGGTTTTCAGGACTATTATTCCCCCCCCCCCCTTTACCTCCTTCACCTCCTTTATCATTTCCAAGCAGCCTGGGAAAAAAAATCCTTCCGCTTTTTCGAGGCACAAATGTGGAAAGTGTGAGCTCCATCATTCCCAGACAGTTATTTTCCAGCCTGTTGGCTCTGACTCATCCACCAGGCAGGTTGGAACACCTGGGGTTTTATGGCCAAGCTGCTTTTGTCACATTTAAACTCCCCTTCTTCCCCTGCCTTCCTCTCATTCCTCCTGTCTCTCTCACAGAGACATTTCTCTTGTCTCTCTCTCTTTTTTTGGCTGGTGCAGACTCTTCATCCCTGAAGGTGAGGCTCCATCCCTGCATCCAGGAAATTATGAAAGGTCACTGGTGGAGTTTCTTTGTTGTTTGGTTTTAAGTGGGTGAATGAAATGTTGTGGAGATGAAAGAGGATCTGTTTCAATGATTAGTTTTTAATATTTATATTAATATTTAGATTTCATTTATTTATATTAAATTTTTTAATATTTCTATTTGATAATTATTAGTTTTTAAAATGTAGTTATTAGTGTCAGGTATGTAGGGCTGTGAGGATGATGAAGGCAGAGCTCTGCCAGGGCCCTGGTGTGTGTCCCACCATCCCTGCTCCCTGTTTTATCATAATCCATCCCGTTTTTCCTTCCATCCAGAGGCCCCTGGTTGATGTGAAAACCCCACTCATCACGGGATGAGGAGCCCAACCAAGCAGGTGAGACAGGAAGGCAAAAAGCAGGAAGGAAAATTTAAAAGGAGGACGTAAAACCCAAAACCAACCCCCCCCCCGCAAAAAAAAAAAGCACAAAAAATCAAATCTCAACCCACCAACCAAAAACCCACCTGGGGCCAAACCCAGGCTCCTGAGCCAAGGTGCCCTTTGGCCCCCAGCCCACGGAGCAGGAGCTCCAAAATGCTTCCAGACACCGCCCTGCTGTTGTGTTCCAGGAGGGGGGGTTGGAAACCAGGGTTTATCCCCAGCTCCCAGGTGGAATCTGCTGGGCCACGGCATTCCAGGGACCAGCTGCAAACCTGGCACAGCCCCTGGGCCACCACCAGCCACAGAGGTCACCCGGTGCCAAGGCAGCTTTGAGCTGGTGCCCAGCACGGGAACGTGGGCATGGAGAGGAGCTGCCAACCCTGGGGCTTGGACATCGGCTCATCCCGGAATATTTAGGCTGGAAAAGACCTCCAAGGTCGCCGAGCCCAAGCTGTGCCCACAACCCCACCGTGAGTGCCACGGCCAGTCCTTCCCTGCCCACCTGACACCCCTTTCCAGGAAGAAATTCCTGCTGGGAATCACACCAGCCTGTGTCCTGCAGCCTCTGCTTCCCTTTCCCTACTCCCAGGAAACTGGGCTTTCCACACCCAGCCCTTCAGTGCTTTGAGAAGACCTTTTATGACTTATTTTTTTTTTTTTATTAAACTTGTGGATTGTGGCAGGGAAACCTTGGTTCAGAGCTCCTGGACTCACCTGGAACCACTCTGCTAAATAATAATAACAACTAACAGTTGTCCAATAATGCCAGACTGCCAACAGGCCCCCTGTTAAAATCCAGTTTGGTGGCATCTTCTGAAATCCCT
The DNA here is from genome assembly GCF_003945595.2 of Pipra filicauda. NCBI lineage: Eukaryota > Metazoa > Chordata > Aves > Passeriformes > Pipridae > Pipra > Pipra filicauda. The sequence goes on from NW_024104757.1 coordinate 233,037, forward strand.
TCAGAAGTGAATTCTCTGCACTGAAGATCCTCCTGTTCCATTGGCCCCACGCTGGAGGGGTTTATTTAAATACAAATTGAATCCTCCCACTGGAAAGCTAAACAGGAGATTAAAATAGCTGCCAGGGGATGGGGAATTTGCTTTATGAAGAGTCATTTGACTCAACTTCTTGCTGATTTCCCCATTTTCCTTGTTTTATGGCCAGAGATGCGTTGGAATTGTTGCCTCTCCCAGCCAGCAGGAATGAACCTGGTCACCGTGGGGCTCAAATTTAACCCCCCTCCAGTCACCTCTGGCACTGTCGCTGCTCCAGGGAAGTGGCCACTGGAGAACTGATGTGGAAACAAGACTTTTCCAGCTCTGGAAGTTGTAAGTTCAAGGGATGATGGTGCTCAGAACTCTGTGCTGGTGGGGAAAGCTGCAGGGGCAGAATTCCCTGGGGGTGCCGAGGACTTTCAGAGCTCCAGAACCCCTTCAAGGGGGTTCCTGAAGGATCAGAAACATCTGCTGGGCTGAACTACAACCAGGAGATCTCCGGGGAGGAGCTGGGAAGTTTGAGGGAAGGTGCATGGAAAGGATCTTTTTTTTCTCTCTTTTTGGCTTTGGCTTAGAAATGACTTTTCTGCAAATTTATTCTGCGACACTTTGGGGAGAGGAACACGCTTTTAACAGGTTTTTGGAGAAGCAGGTCAGGGAAGTGAAAGCCTGGGAGGACTGGCAGGCTGGGAAATGGGCCCAAGGGTCCTCCATCCCACCGGGGCCTCTGCACCCCCCGAGCTCCCCGTGGGACGGCTGGGGCTGCAGGGAGGGGGATTTGGGCTGCAGGGAGGGGGATTTGGGGTGCAGGGAGGGGGATTTGGGGTGCAGGGAGCAGGGATTTGGGGCTGCAGGGAGGGGGATTGGGGGTGGGGTGCAGGGAGCGGGATGTGGGGTGCTTGGGGGTGCAGGGAGGGGTTGGGTGCAGGGGAGGGATTTGTGTGCCGGGGGGGATTGGGGGCAGGGAGAGGATTTGGGTTGCAGGGAGGGGGATTTGGGGTGCAGGGAACAGGGATTTGGGGTGCAGGGAGGGAATTTGGGGTGCAGGGAGGGGGATTTGGGGTGCAGGGAGCAGGGATTTGGGGTGCAGGGAACAGGGATTTGGGGTGCAGAGAGCAGGGATTTGGGGCTGCAGGGAGCAGAGATTTGGGGTGCAAGGAGAGGGATCTGGGGCTGCAGGGAGAGGGATTTGGGGTGCAGGGAGAGGGATTTGGGGTGCAGGGAGCAGGGATTTGGGGCTGCAGGGAGAGGGATTTGGGGTGCAGGGAGCAGGGATTTGGGGCTGCAGGGAGCAGGGATTTGGGGTGCAGGAGCAAGGATTTGGGGCTGCAGGGAGCAGGGATTTGGGGCTGCAGGAGCAAGGATTTGGGGCTGCAGGGAGCAGGGATTTGGGGGTGCAGGGAGCAGGGATTTGGGGGTGCAGGGAGCAGAGATTTGGGGCTTGGTTTGGGGCCCTCGTGGGGCCACAATGGGGTGGCACATCCACGGGATGGGCTCTTCCCTCGCCGAGCCCTGGGGTCCATCCTCTGGCAGCCAGCCTGGACAGACCCCCATCCCTTCCCGACACAGGGGAGGCAGCTCCAGCTTTCCAGCTCCTACTCTCCCTTTCCCAGGAGTTTTGTTTGCGCTGCCGGGAGGGAGGGCGGGCGAGAGGGGGGGGGAGAGCGGCCGTTCCAGAACATCCTGTGCCTTAAAAGCCATAAAAGGCTTAAGTATGGAGTGGTGATGCTGGGAGCCCGCACGCACACGCGGCTGCTGCTCCGAGGAGGAGAGCAGATGGGGAAACACCCTCCTCCGTGACCGTCCTACATCTTCCAGAGGGGGAACAGCAGCGCCGCTGGATTTATGGTGATTTTTTTTCCCCCCTCCCACGCAGCATTCCCAGCCCCGGCTGCTCCCGGCGCCGCTCGCATCCCTGGAGGCGCTTGGAAGGGGATGCTCGGAGGGCACCGGGCATTTTTGGGGTGAAGTTGCGGCGGGTTCCTGGCCATGCTCCGCCCGGACTCGGTTTCCCCGGAGCTGTGAGTACCTCTGCTCTTCCCGAGCGATCCCGGCGGGAAGGAGGGAGCTCCTCGCTGGAGGTCAGTGGGTTATTCGGGAGAGGGATGCCTTGGAAGGGAACAGCTTCCTGCCGGTGTCAGGCTTTTCAAACCTTTGAGTTTGAAAAAACTGGGTTAAAAAAGGTTAAAAAGGATGGGTTTCCCCTTTACTTTTTGTGCAGAAGGGCGGGTTTACCCTTACTTCTTATTTATTTCTTTTTTTATTTTTTTTCCCTTCCTCCCTGTAGCCCCCAGACCCCGTATTTCGAGCCTTTCTCCCAGCCCAGGCCCTGGCAGGGGTGGGGGTGTGCCGTGACCTCTCCCCAGCTGTGATCTGGCCCAGGCTCTTCCCATTCCCTCCGCAGGGATGCAGCCGAAACACAGAGTGACGGGAGCTCTGGAAACACAACCCGAGAGAGGCTGCAGGGCTTGAAAAAGCCCTTCTGTGTTTGTGACTCGTGCAAAAGAGAAGCTGTTTGTGCAGAGGCGGCTTTGGGGGGCGAGGGGAGGGATGCAGGTTGGGCATCCCAACCGAGGGGAAGGGGATCCCTTCGGTCCTGCAGGTTGGTCTTGATTAAATTATAACAATGAAATGTGAGCAAATCTTACCTTGTTCTGCTGATTCTTCAGCCCACACGGGGAAAAAAAAAAAAAAAAGGCTGGTCTGGGGTCTTTGTCTGTGCTAAAAAAACGAAACAGCTTCTCTCCCTGTCCCGTGGCTGCAACACTCCTGAAATGCTGGTGCTGTGGAATATTCCCTTGCACAGCCTCCCTGCCTTGCTCCTGTCAGCAGCTGCAGGAAAGTGCCTTTGGCACGAGGAGGGTGGAAACGATCTCGGGGGGACAGGGATGGGGGGAAGGGGTGAAGCTGAGGGGGGAGGTCGGATGGGTCACGGCCTCCAAACTGCCCCTCTGGGAGTCTGCAGGGGATGCTCGGGGGTCGGGAGGAGCAAAAGGAGCTGCCTGTGAGCTCTGCTGCTTTTTGTTTGCTTGGTACAATTCATTAGCTCCTAATCCTGATGGGTTTCCTCTTTGCTTTTGCCCTTTTTTTTTTATTTTATTTTTTGCCAGCTGGGTGATTTGCAGCGAGAAGGCAGAGAACTAGTGGATTTTTGTTGTTGTTGTTGTTATTTTTCTGGGTAGCTGTTACTATGGCAAGGAAACTTGATTCAGAGAGAGGTCAGCAATGCCAGGCTGAAAATTTCATGCATGTTCTGTTTAAAGAACTCAGCTGCCAGGGTTTGAGCAAGGGAGAAGGAAAAGCACCAGAGTGCCTGGTTTTCAGAGGGTTTCAAGCCTTTTCTGCCTAAAAGTGGGATTTATTTGCCAACCCAGGCTTACTGTTCCATGACATTGTGGGCTGAGCTCTCTGGACTGTTGCACAGTTTAGGGGGTTTTGGGGGGCTGAGCCCCTCTAAAAATCTATTTGGTGGCAGAGAAATGAGCTTTATCCCTGGAGGAGGAGGGATTCCTGGTTCCCTTTTGGATGCTGAGCAGAGGGAACGTGGACTTAGAGCTTCCTGAACGTTGTATTTCCTGGCTCTGCTGCCTTAAGGAATCATTTCTTTCCAGCAAAGGCCTGAGCCCACACCAGGCTGGAGTTTATCTACCAGGTTTGGGCAGACAAATCCCAGACCACCACATTTCCCTGCTTCCAGGAGGAAAAGCAGCTCACTTCCATTACTGGGATTGATGGGGAGCTTTGGGTGCTGCTCCCACACCTGAAACTCTCTCTGTGTGTTATTTGGGGTGCTCCTCACCCTGCTGCCTTCCAGCACAGGTGAAAACAGCACAAAGAAGCTGCCACTGTGTGTCCCCTCCTTCCTCATCACTTGCTGTTGTTTATTCCTTGATAAAGCTCGGATTTTACCCAATATGGGATGGGATAGCTGGGAAGCTCCAGCTGCAGGTTGGGATTTTGGGGAGATGTGGGGTCCCACCTCCACCTGGAGCTTTCCTGTGTAGTGGAACTGAGCACAGAGCCCCAGGAGAGCAGGAATGATGATCCCAGGACAGCCTGCCTGAGGTGTCCTGGTCCCTCTCTGCCCCTCAGAGCAGGTGAGTGCTTGAGGAGCAGGAAACACTTCCCTTCTCCAAACTGTGCATTGGATCCTGTGCCTGGAACAGCTCCAGGGAAGCACCCAAATGTTGCTGTAACTGGAATTGCACTGGGAAGAGGGTCAGGAGCAGACAGGGCTGAGCAGGGCTGTGCCAGACCCTCCCTTTTTGACAGTGGGTGACATTCCTGGAGATCTCCCCTCTGTGTCCTCCTTCCTGGGCTTGCACCACAGTCCTTGGGACAGAAATGGGTTGATTCCCTGCCCTGAACCATCTCCTTTGAGCTGCCTTCCTGGGGGCTGTGCTCTGCCATCTCTCCTGCCCTGGGTTTGATGGAGCACAGGCAGCCAAGGCAGAGCTGGAAGGGAGCTGCTCCCTCCCACCTGGTGCTGAGGAGCAGGAGCTGGGATTCCTGCTGGGCTCCAGGTGCTATTCCCAGGGTGTTGCCCCTGTTCCTGCCTCTGTGGTGATGCCTGTCCCTGGAGCAGTGGGAATTGTTGCTGGAAGTTGTTGGGTGATGCTGGGTGTCGGGTTATTTGCAGCCCCTTCTCCCTTGGGAGACACCAGAGCCTTTTCCTGGAGCAGGAGTTTCATGGATTCCTCTGCCCCACTGGTGACTGTGCCTGTTTTAACCTGCCCTTGGTGACAGCAAGGAGCACGTGGGTTGTGTTTGGGGTTGGCAGATGTGTTCTGGACCCAGCTCCTGATGGGGCTGTGATGGGAGTCCTGGGCCTGACCCGTTCCCAGAGCTGGTGGTGGAAATCTGGGATCGTGCTGCTGGAGTCAGTGGAGCTGATGGTTGGAGGGAGGAGATTTGGGCTCTGAACTGAGGGAATTTCACACCTGGAGCAGCAAAGCTCCCAAATCCTGGGGAGAGGTGGGATCAGGAGGAACAGGGAAGCAGCGCCGAGCACGGACATCTCTCCCTTTTCAGCCCGTGGATCCCTTTGACACCCACCAGTGCTTGTGATAAACCACAAATCATGGCAGGTAATAAATACCAGTGACCCAGGGGCTCTCCAGGATGAGCCCAGTGTGACCTGCAGGGTGAGGAATGGCTTTTCCTTGGAGTGTCCCAGCACAGGGAGCTCAGTCCTGCACACCAAGAGCCCTGACCCCCTCTCAGCGGGTGCTGGGGGGGCTCCCCCTGCCCAGCCAGGCTCCACATCCACTTGGAAAAGACCCTGGAGGGTTTGTAGGTGCTTGCTGAGCTCTTAAAGCAGGGATTTTTGTCCTGCAAGGGCAAGGTTTGGGTGCTGGAGTGGACTCAGCTCCTCTGGTAGAAAAGCAATTTCCCTTCCTTTTGATTTCAAAATGTCAGTGCTTCCAATTAGTTTGGGATAATGAAGTGGTAATTCCCTGTCCCTGGCTGCAGTGCACTGAGGGGGTGGCCAGCAGGTTTTGACAGTGCTGGCATTGCTTCCCAGGGAGATCCAGGTGATGCTGGAGACAGGGAGACAGAGGACGTGGGCACAGTGTTTCAGCTGACCTTGATTTTCTTTAAATAGCATGGCAAAGGAATAGCAGGTTATTTGTATGCCGAGGCAGCTGAATGCAGGCAGAGCTTTGCACTACAGCTGCTGAGGGCTCTGGAGATGCTGGTTGCCCTTCTGGGATCACACCTGGGCTGAATTTCCAGGTCTTTGTTCTGAATTTCCAGGTCTTTTGCTCTGCTCGTTCCCACAAAGGACCTGCCCAGCACTCCAGAGAAATCCTCAGCCGTCTCCAAGTGCTTTGAGCCACCTTCTGTGTGCTGGTGTGTTGAAAAGGAATCTTTAGGCTATTTTAGACAAGTGTTCTCAAGCTTTGGATGGTCCTTAATGACAGCAGAGAAACTGCCTGGCACCAGCAGGTTCTGTGTCTGTCAGACATCTGAGTGGTGCCACTTGTGCCTCATCCCAGCACTCTGGAGCTGAAGGAATCGAGGCACAGGGCAGGAAAAGAACTTCTGGGTGTCTGAGTGAGAATCTCTCGTGCTCCTGGAAACAGGAGCTGCCTCTGCTCCTTTGCTGATTTACCGTGCTGGATTTGTCCGTGGAAATGCATGAATATTCACCTGGAAAGAAAATAAATTATTCATGAGAGCAGCGGCCCAGAGCTGCTGGAAGTGCCAAGGCCCAAATCCCGGAGCTGATCCCTTTGCTGTGCTGATGCTCCTGGGGAGGGGGGAGCAGCAGCTGGGAGCAGCAGGAGAACAAACTGACTCCAACCCGCTCGCCTCATTATTTTTATTTTTTATTTCCCCCCCTCCATACACAGACACCTCTTTTGTTTTGTTTTATTTTTAGGATCGGGCTCTGCATGAGCTTCTGAGGCAGGTCTGGATCTGTGGGATTAGTGGAGATGGAATGAAAGGTACCGGTGGTGCTGCTCTGGGGGGGCGGGTGGCAGGGGGGCTGTGGGGAGGGAGGGATGCTCTGCTCCTGCTCTGCTCCTGCTCTGCTCCTGCCTGCCAGGGCAGGAGGGTGTTTGCACACTCCCTGTGTCTCTTGTTATTTTTCCCTGGCTTTTCCAGAAGGGCACTGATGGACTGGAGCGAGTCCAGGGAAGGGAACGGAGCTGGGAAGGGGCTGGAGCAGCAGGAGCAGCTGAGGGAGCTGGGGGGGCTCAGCCTGGAGAAAAGGAGGCTCAGGGGGGACCTTCTGGCTCTGCAACCCCCTGACAGGAGGGGGGAGCCGGGGGGGGGTCGGGCTCTGCTCCCAGGGAACAAGGGACAGGAGGAGAGGGAACGGCCTCAGGCTGTGCCAGGGGAGGGTCAGGTTGGACATCAGGAGGAATTTCTCCATGGAAAGGGTGGTCAGGCCTTGGAAGGGGCTGCCCAGGGAGGTTTGGAGTCCCCACCCCTGGAGGTGTCCAAGGAAGGCCTGGCTGTGGCACTGAGCACTCTGGGCTGGGGGACAAGGTGGGGCTGGGGCACAGGGTGGGCTCCATAACCTTGGAGGTCTTTCCAATCAGCGATCCCGCGTCTCCACAATTCTCTGCTCTGCCCTGCAGCATAACCCACCCCCCTCACCATGGAGCTGGCCAACACCAAGGACTTCCAGTGGAAATCCCTGGCCCCGCTCCCGAGCCGCAGGGTCTACTCCACGCTGGTGGAGGCCGGGGGGCAGGTCTTCGCCATCGGGGGCTGCGACGACAACGGGGTCCCCGTGGACTCCTTCGAGGTCTATTCCCCCGAGGCCGACCAGTGGACAGCCCTGCCCCCCATGCCCACGGCCCGGGCAGGGGTGGCCGTGGCCACGCTGGGCAAGAGGATCATGGTGGTCGGAGGGGTCGGGGCCAACCAGCTGCCGCTGAAGGTGGTGGAGATGTACAACGTGGACGAGGGCAGGTGGAAGAAGAGGAGCTCGCTGAGGGAGGCGGCCATGGGCATCTCGGTGACGGCCAAAGGCAAGGGGGGAACCTGCCACCAGGCTGGGGGGGTGGGGAGGGCTGGCACCGATTCACAGGGTGGTGGCTGAAAGTTGGACTCGGTGATCTTAGAGCTCTTTTACAACGCAGTTGATTCTGTGACCAGTTGGTGCATCAGGCCCAAAAGCTTCCTGGGCAGTGGCACAGGGCTTACCTTGTTCTCCAAAACCTTTTCTTTGGCATCAGTTCACAGGATGGTGGTCAAAGGTTGGACTTGATGGTCTTAGAGGGCTTTTCCAACCTAATTGATTCTGTGATCAGTTGGTGCATCAGGCACAAAGGCTTTCTGGGCAGTGGCACAGGGCTACCTTATTCTCCAAATCCTCTGGCATCAGCTGACAAGGTGGTGATCAGTGGGCTTTTCCAACCTAATTGATTCCCTGCTTGCTGCATCAAGCCCAAAAGCTTCCTGGGCAGTGGCACAGGGTTACCTTGTTCTCCAAAACCTTTTCTTTGGCATCAGTTCACAAGGTGGTGGTTGAAGGTTGGACTTGATGATCTTAGAGCTCTTTTCCAACCTAATTGATTTGGTGATGAGTTGGTGCATCAGGCACAAAAGCTTCCTGGGCAGTG